>NC_057806.1:440204942-440413161 GCF_018294505.1 Triticum aestivum | reverse complement strand
ACCTTCTGAGTCTGAGGAGGAGGAGTATGTTCCTGATGGCGAGGAGGAGGAGGCCGAGGAGGAGGGTGAGGAGGAGGAGGAGGAGGGTGAGGAGGAGGAGGGCGAGGAGGAGGAGGCCGAGGAGGAGGGTGAGGAGGAGGGCGAGGAGGGTGGAGGGGAGGTTGATCCCGAGTTGTGGGGTGACTTGCCACCGGGTGCTCCGGAGGGGTGGCTGCGTGGTAATGCCGGACTACCTACACCACCTTCTATCGAGGAGCACAAGTGGCTCATTGAACCTGTGGGGATAGAGTAAGTGCCTCTCAATCATATTTTCAACACATGACAACATTTTCTTATTGTACACATGGCAATCATTTGATTCTTTTGCAGAAACTAGATCCTTCGCGGAAAGGGCCGTAAACCGAACGGCCTTATCACTGTCCTGTTGAAGGAGTTTTGGCCTGGCCTATTCTGCCCATGGCCAGACAGGGACCCGCAGCTGCGGGTTTTGGCCACGAGCTGGGCCCACTACAAGGCTTGCAGCAACGCGGAGTACGGGACGGCCGCTAAGGCCGTGATCACCAAATTTTGGGTAAGTTCTCTTCTGAATCACTTGTCTTCAGTTTCGTTCATAGTTTATCATTGAATCACTCAACACATGCCTTGTTTGCTTCTGGTTTATGCATGATTGCAGCAACTCTATAGAGTTCTTGACAAGCACAAGGCCAGAGCCGACGTGGTCTTGCTTGCGGCTGCGAAGAAGAAATCTCGTCAGTTGCAGTACGAGGTGCACTGGGTTGCCGTCTCGCAGTACTACCACATCTACCTGCACCAAAAGATGACCAAAACTCAAGCGCAGAGGCAACGACTTACCTTGAACAGGGAGCAGTTCATGATGGTAACTATTACTAACTTATCATTGTTTCAAGTAGTCAACTATATGTTTCGTGCTCACATGTCATGCTTCGAAAATTTGCATAGGTTGTTCCTCGTTGGTGCTATGGAAGGCATGACGGATGGGCGAGTTTGGTGGATAGGTGGCTCGGCGCAGATGCAGAGTTTGCTGCCAAGAGCATCAAGGCCCGGGCTAACCGTGGAAAAGACGGGACACACGGCCAAGGAAACAGGAACCATTGGGGCTTCAAGGCCATGAAGGTATATCTATATGCATGATGCATTTTTGTTCTTGTTTACCGTCATGTTCTTATGTATGGCTAACTTCTATTTGACGTTGCAGGAGGACAAGTTGAAGAGGCCGCCCTCAGACATTAAGTCATGGAAGCTGGCCCGCGAGCGGAGTCATCCCAAGGAGGGCGAGAGCCAGTACTACGGCAAGACCGAGGAGCACCTGGAGTCTTACACTCAGCACTATCAGAAGTTGCATCCGGATGTTCCTGTTCCTGAGGTCGCCCAGTCTCAGATCGACGAGACGGCGGTGGTGGCCATCCAGGGGAAGTCACATGGCCGGTATCCGTGTTTCGATGGCTTGATAACTCCTTCGATCTCGTACACACGGCTTCGGTCTACCATCCCGAGCCAGTTAGAGAGTACGGGGCGTTCACAGACTCCCTTAGCCCGCCAGCATGCTGTAAGTACTTCCCCTTTATCTTTTTCTCTCTAGCATTCTCAGTTCATTTTCAGCATTGCTCACTTAGAAACAACCTAAATTATGTAGGCATATAAGGCCTTTGTCGAGCATAGGAATCTCGAGGTGCGAGAGTACTTGCAACGAGTGAAGGCAAATGATGATTACAACCGTCAGATGATGGCGGTTAGTTTTGCCCTCTTAAAACCAAGCTAAATTTTTGCACTTTCATTCCTTCTGACTCCTAGTTTGCTTGTTTAACTAACATCCAGGCTATGTTGGCGTCTTGGAGTAACCGCACGGATCCACCACAAATGGGACCCCCGCCACCACCTGCGGGAGAACCCCCACACGTGCCCACGTTCGATGAATGGGTGGCACTAGGCAGTGATGGTACGGTTAGTACATTTTCCTAACTACTGGCAAACTAGTTCTCGTTCATTCAACACTATCATATCATATTTACCGTTAGAATCTTTTCTGAAAAATGTAGGGGACCGGTGGCTCGACTACTGCTCTGTCGGCCCCAGTCACCCCGATCTGGCAGAGTGATGGTGGTCGCGTGGGCGGTTTTGGCGGAGGTGGTCTTGGTGGTGGCGGTTTTGGCGGAGGTGGTCTTGGTGGTGGTGGTTTTGGCGGAGGTGGTCTTGGTGGTGGTGGTTTTGGCGGAGGTGGTCTTGCTTGATGTCGATGATGATTCCGTGCATGTGGCCGTCGTGCCATGCCTTTCATGTTGCTACTTTTATGATGTTCCATGTCTTGCACTACTTTTATGTTCATGAACTTCCGCCGGTGATGATCTTTAGATGATGGTGATGAACTTGACTATGTTTAGATGATGATGATGAACTTGAGTATGTTTAGATGATGAACTATCATATTTATGCATAATTTCATATTATGCTGCTTTGAAATGTTGTCAAATGAATTGAAAAAGAGAAAACAGGGAAAAAAACTATGCCTACGGCAAAGCCGTCGGCATATATAAGCCCAGGAGTTACCAGGGCTTGCCACGTGGCTGTGCTATGCCTACGGCAAAGCCGTCGGCATAGATTCCATCTATGCCTACGGCTTTGCCGTAGGCATAGCACTGCCACCAGGAGCACCACGGAACGCCACGTGGCAGAGGTACGCCGCCGGCTAGGCCGCCGGCATAGATTTCTACCTATGCCGACGGCCAAGCCGTCGGCGTACCTCTACCACGTGGCTTCCCATGACTCGTCAGCGCTTTTGACGGCGCCGTCCGTTGCCGTCAGACGGAAAAACACTGCCGACGGCTAAACTATGCCGACGGCTGACCCTGGCCGTCGGCATAAGCCCCTATGCCGACGGCTATACTACGTCGACGGTCTAACAAGACTACGCTGACGATATCTACGCCGACGGGTCTATGCCGACGGCAGCCGTAGGCATAGATCTATGCCGACGGCAAAGGACCTATGCCGTCGGCCCCTGGCCGTAGGCATAGACCGCGAGTCCGGTAGTGCCTGAAACTTGAAAGTTACACCAAGACACCTTTTCTATAACCACTCTTCTGTCCTTACCTAAGATAGCTTTCTGCGTATCTTCTAGATAGATAATTTTGTTACTTTTGTTTTGTTACTCGTATAAGTTAATATTGCTTTCGCTCATGTTCTCTGGTATCCCCTTTCTCATCATACCCTACCTACCACTATTGTTCTGGCAAAAGGCTATTTCTTGAACACTTAACACTCTTTTTACCATGTATCTATATGTGGAGAAGGTCCTGCAAGCTTCCTTGTTATCTAAATTCCATGTATTAGTGAGTAGTGACATTCGATATACTGAAAAGATACACTGTTGCCATGTGAGGCCATATCTACTTGTGAGAGAATGTTCAGGCACAAACAAGCAACTGCATTGCATCAATAAAGAAGGGAAGGCTGGCAGCAAACCCAAGGAATAGTTTGCGAAAGCTCACTTTTAAGTGTTGATCATCGAAGCCGATACATTACATTGCTTAGTCCACATAAATAACACGATATTAGATAGGATGTATACACAAGCAGACCACATATGATGTCCCACCGCGTTACAGAAAAACGTGAACCGCGCTGTTTCTTCAGCACCATCACGCCGTTGCACCGTCCAGCTCTGCTGGGAGGATGATATCTTTCCTCGGCGCCGGGAGGTGCCCCTTCTCCTGGAGGCTCTTCACCGTCTCGTACAGGGAGTCGTTGACAGGGGTGAACTGGAGGCCAAGGTCCTGCAGCTTCTGGTTGGACATCTTGTAAGGCTGCTTCCGTGGGTTCACCTCGTCAGAGCACCTGAGCACAACCTTGACACATGTCACCAAAGATGCCGCATACACCAAAGATGCAGTACACTTTAGTGATCTAAATGCTCTTATATTTCTTTACGGAGGGAGTATTATGAAACTGCAGCAGGTTCCATTCATTTTACCACTTATCATTGCGCCGGAGCAAAATCAAAAGTATTGCTCCCTTCGGTGGCACTACAGACGAATTTGTCATTCTCCACCATCCGTTCCAATTAAGAACAGTCACTACTCACCACATCAGCAAAAAGAAAGGTCACTGCTCACTAGATCAAAGGTAAGGTAGGAAAAGTGTTTTTGGATGATCACACAGCACAACAGTTAGTTCTGATTTGCTTACCTAAGCCAATAATGGCCCATATGACTGCACTAGCATGCTGCTGAGCTTACTGTGTATGATGATCACACAGCACAATTGCTCGTTTTAAACAAGGCATCAGGTCATCAGGAGCAGAAAGCTCAAGCTACGTGATTTGGTTCCTATTTTAAACTCAGGAGCAGAAAGCTCAAGCGACATCATTTGTCTTCCTTTTTTATAACCGGGATATGTTATTTAGCCAAAGTGCACAATTTTTAATATGATCACTTGGCACTTCACTACTTCCTGACCATGAAGCTTTCCCCTAATTGCTCCACTTGTCAATTCATAGGCCATGAAGTGTAATTAATTTGATCGCTCCAAAAGGACAGAGGAACTGAGTAAGCTATTGCCAATCATTGAGTAGACAAATATATATTTTTTGTCTAAGATATCTTGATGCCACATTTTCTACTAATTTCAACTACTACCACTTTTCAGGCTCACACTCCACCAAAGACAGACATTCAAAGTGGGTTTGAAACTGTCTGGAGAGGTCTACTTCTTGATGGAAGTGCTTCACAGGTACTTCTTATTTCAGTTTTTCATTGCTAACATAAACACTATTACAGATTAGGTCAGATCTTTTTTACTACTAGCTTACGTACTGATCAAACTGAAGGGTTTGTGTCAGTGTGCATATTATCTTGCCTGCCAGCGAGGGAATGCCCATTTACACGTCAGGACAAGTGTTCCAGCCAGTATGCTTCACTCTTACACATGACAGTTTAAAAGCTTTATATTCCAAGTCGTTTCGCGGTACTAAGTGCAAGAAAGCCTAGGTCTCTTTTCGTGGCGTCACCAGTGAGTTCTCGTTCACCCGCCGCACCTACTCCTAGAGCTTTAGTGATCAGTAAGCCGCTCTGCACTCTCGTCCCTACTTACCAACCTAGGGTGGGACCCACATCCACCTTAACCAAGCACTAAATAAGATTTCCAAATCAGAGGCACTCATCAAGTTACTAGCACCCCTACTAACCAAATTAAACCTTAAATCCTCAAGTAGAGCAAGTAAATCCTCTGAAGTGAGATTTTGCAAGATCAGAACATGAGACAGCTAGGTAAAACAGAGCAAGAAATGTTGCGAGAACGTAGGGAGGATGTTGCATGCGGGCACTCACCTTGTTGGGACGGGGTACTCGGGGAAGAGCTTGCCGAGGATGTGGACGACGTCCTCGCGGTGCAGGACGCGCTCGGCGCAGAGGTGGCGGCCGGAGGCCCCGGGCGCCTCGAAGACCCGGACGTGCGCGGCGGCGACGTCGCGCACGTCCACGTACGCCTGCACCGCGTTGGCGTACTTCTTGGCGGAGCCGTCGAGGTACTTGAGGATGTGCGCGGCGCTGGCGTTCACCGTCGGCTGCAGCAGCGGCCCCACCACCAGCACTGGGTTCACCACGACGAGGTCGACCCCGCGCGCCGCGGCCTTCTCCCACGCCGCCTGCTCCGCCACCGCCTTGCCGTAGCAGTACCAGTTCTGGCGCACCAGCAAAAAAAAAAATCTCGTCCATGTCAGAGGTTCGGCGCTGACGTCATCCTTAGGCAATAGTTACGCGACAGCGCGCATCTTGCGGGGCCGTGGTGAATGCTTTTCCCTGATTTTCTAGTCGACATCCGTGTCCTACTTGCACAGAGGCTTTCGATCAACTTCGCAATCAAAGAGGCTTGTGCTACACCATTATGGGAGGAATGTAATGATATACTCGTCGATAATGACTTGCATCAGCCGTGAACAAGATTGACTCCGAATCCTGTGATACGTCTTCGCTTGATCCGTTGGTTAATCGTCTTACCCAGATGTTATATTCTGGAGTTGGTGGTGAAAACGACGCTCCGCTTTCCCTTTCCGTACGTTGGAGGAAAGAATTGCACGTGAGTGTGCGACATGGTGAACGATGTTGCCGAATGTTTGTGTGAGCTTCCGAAAGCAAGATGCCGGCTGCACACGCGTTCACCAAAACTGCGTAGTGTACTTACTGTTTATGCGTGCGGCCAATTTCGACATAATTTAGCATGCCAGAAGAGGACTTCTTAATCGGTATGAGTACGGTACCAAAAAAGAAGCAATTTCTCATCGACACACGTAGGGCATAGCATTTTAAATCTATATATAATAGTCTCTTTTTTGTTGTTGTTGTTGAGAAAACTTTTAAAATCTAGATATTATGTTTCGCTTGTGCATGCAACATCTCATACAATTAATCATGTCCTGTTTGTGTTTCGATCACAAGAGGGCATGTGATTAAACCCATTAATTTTCTGCCTATTCGGTTTTTTGGAAGGGATTTTCTGCCTGTTCTGGATGGATGCAACTAACGAAGACTTCTGAAGATTCATAAAAGAAAGATAAAAGAAGACTTCTGAAGTGGAACAAAAGCCGAAGGGGACTGAACTGCTGACCTTGGTTTTCTTGCAGAATTCAAGGTCGCTCCAGCAGGACTCGTCGACGACCACGTCGGGACCGCGGTTGGGGTCCATGGTGACGGCGCCGATGGAGGACGTGAACACCACCCGGCGCACGGTGCCGGCGTCCGCCGCCGCGTTGATCACGTACTCCGTGCCCCTCACCGCCGGCTCCACCATCTGCTCCTGTTCAGACGTACGACCGAGTTCACCGCAGGCGTGAGCAACTGAAGCGAAGACACATCAGCACGCAACGAACAAGGACAGGGCAGGAGGCGTGGCGTACGGGGTCGTCGGTGACGGGGGAGGCGGTGTGGAACACGCCGTGGCAGCCCTCGACGGCGGCGCAGATGGCGTCGTAGTCGAGGAGGTCGGCCTTGCAGAGGACCAGCCTCTCGGCGGCGCCGTCCAGCGCCCTCAGATGCGCGTTCTTCGGATCATCTGCAGCATCACGCACGTCAATTTAGCCCCGAAGTTAAGCAACGCAGTAATGTCGTTGGTTACTATGAACTTGAATCTGGATGGTGCGCGTGCCTGGGTTCCTCACGGTGCCCTTGACGGTGTAGCCCCGCTCCAGGAGCAGCTTGACGAGCCACGACGCGATGTACCCGGCGGCGCCGGTGACGCACACGGTCTGCCCGTGCCCGGGCAGCTCCTGCGCGGCGGCGGCGGCGGCGACGACGGTCATTGTTGCTGTCACTTTTACACTGCCTGTCTAAACAAGATTGTTGGTGAGATGGAGATGCCACGTACGAGCTACGGGTAGAAGAAGGAGCTCTACCGCTGCTGGTTAAGTTTGGGGCGTCGCCAACTTTATAGGGCCGGAAAGGGAAGTGGTTGAGAGAACGAGAGGGCGGAGGCCGGCCATGCGCGCCGGTGGCCCCTATGGACGGCGACGCCGAGTTAGGTAAGGCGGTAACAGTAATACGGTAGTACGTAATAAGCTTCCTGGTTCTCATGGCTCCAATGAATCATTAGCGGGTGAAACTTACGCCCCTTTGCCGGCCTACACCAATGCGCGCGACCGACGGAAGGTCTGTACCACCGCCACCAACTTTTGCAGCCAGTTGTCCCCTTGCAATTAACCACGTCGATTTAGGCCCAAATTGAAACTTCGACCGTGGTAAGTAACCTTTTTTCCTGGCAATAATGCACTGTGCGTTATTACTGTATGTGACGCGACGTTAGGGTAGGAATAATGATGGCAGCGTGAGTGTTAGGGAAAGGAATTAGGCACGAGGCGTGCATTTGCCTCGCGGCAACCACATCAGCGAGATGGTACTATATTTGGATTATTGGATATTGGAACATCTGCATGCACGCGGGACAAAAAATAACATATTGTTGGCTGCACGGCAGACGATGAAGCTCGGTGACCAGCACGTAGTCCTTGCTCCTGAAGGTTCGACGGCGGCGAGCGGTAGCGTGTCCGCGGTCGCGCAAGCTCTCGGTTAACAGCGGAACTGATGCTCTCGGATTGTACTGTACTGTAGGCGCGGCGGCGGGGCCAGGGGAGGGCGAGTTGGACGGCAAAAGAGCATGGGGCTGCACAACCACTATGGGCGGCAGGGCGAGGCCATTCCCGCTGTTTCCGCTGGAAAGAAGGCGTCCTGGCTGATGCGATCCATGGAAGATCTGTACCGGTACCCCTACCACTACAAACTTTATAGCCAGTAGTGGTCGCCCTGTAACCACATCGATTTAGGCCAAATCGGACAGGCCGGTGGTAGGAGCCGGCCGGTCGGCCCTCGATCCTTCCTGTTGTAGCCGTCCGATCGAGCCTCTCGCACGCGTTCCTTCTTCCTTCCGATGCAATATCCCGTAGCGTGTAATGGTACACGTATAAACGAGTTACAAGGTTTTACAAAAAGAGTTAATTTGATTGGTTAATAAGTGGGGAGGCGGCCCACCCTTCCTGAAAATTAGAGAGGGGGAGGGAGGGGGTCTTTGTATGTTTAGCATTATTGTCCCGTAGCACGCCTCGTCGCCGCTTCCTCCCCTCTGGCCTCCTGCTTGCAGCTCCACACGTCGGCTCACCGTCGTCGGCGCAGCTCGGCGGCTCAGCGGTTGCCACGCTGGTGCCTCGCGTGGTTATGCCCCCCAATACAACAGTACGTGCTACTGGTTCCAACAAATTAACTCGCAAGCCGTAACATCGTCGTTATTGCTCCATCTTAGCCGATTGTAGCAACGACAACTTCCGGACGCAGGTCGTAACATCGTCGCTATTGCTCCATCTTAGCCAATTGTAGCTACAGCAACTTCCGGCCGCAGCTCGCCATGGTCGGTTGTAGCTTCCATCGACGTAGGTTGTAGCTTGCACAAACGCCGGTTGCAGCAAAGAAAAGGTTGTCACCGCCGTCGGGGTCGCATCATCATCGTGAAACGGTTGTAGCATCAGTGAACGACGCCTTACCAGTTGCAGCTCCGGTATACGTGGTTGTAGCATCTCCGTGAATTGATTGTAGCTCCTGCGACACACGGCTGTAGCACAGTGTTGCCTAGCTACAACTCCGGCGAACTCAGTTTGCAACTCTAACGAACGTGGTTATAGCTTTTATGGTGAACGGTTGTAGCATTTGTTGACACCTTGCGGTTGTAGCTCTGGTGTGCGCGCGTTGTAGCATCTTTGCAAGTTGGGTGTAGGTTTTGTGGTACGTGGTTGTAGCATTTGCGACGCCGTCGTCAGCAGGTCCTTGTGCAACAACCTCATTTGCCGGTCGTGGTTCACCACCCCTGCCGCCCTACCGTTTGCAGCTCCCGCGTATTCGGATATAGCTTTTTCGTCCACCAGTTATAGTTCCCATTGTGCTTCCTCCTCCGTTCTCGCCGTCCCGTGGTCCATCTCTGGTCTCTGTGGCGTCGGGGAGCGGGAAGGGAAAGGGCTGACGAGCTATACAAGATAAAAAGGAGAAAATCCCATCGGAGAGGGATGAAAAGAGGAGCATATGGGGTCCCGCTAGTGGTGGCCTCACCGGAGAAGCCGCGGCGCTCGTCGAAGCCAAGACACGGCTAGACATAGAGACAGTGCGGAGATGGAGACGGGGAAGAGAAACCCAGAGACGAAGCTCTGTCTGCGTATAGGATAAGATGTATGTGGAGGAGAGGATAAGGAAAAGACGCCTGCGTGTGGGCCCTTATGCCGTGTGGCATGTGCGTGGACGAGCGACCGGCCGAGCGTTGGGCCGAACAGCCGTAGGCAAACATTTCCCAATTGGAAACCTCATATCCATAGGGCAACTCCAACGCTGGACAGACACATAAAATTTCTTGAACATGTTCGCGGACACCGATAGGGGAGTCGGCCATCCAATGGTGTGCACCAAATGCGCATGCCTGTTTTTTCTTCCTTATGTCTGAAGCACCCAAAATAACTCTAGATAAATAGCACAATTCGTGCATAAATCGCATGCAAATATTTCATTGCAACAATAGTTTAAATATAAATATTACAATGCAAATACAAAGTTTTCGAATAAAATAGTTCGAATTCGAATTCAACTTAGCCCGAGATATGTTCTAGTTGTCCCCTTGAAGTGGCCACAGATTCCCGACTAGATCGTTCTGAAGTGGCTCATGAGTTCCTTGATGTCGAATATGTCGATGCATTTGGATGAAATCTTGAAACATCGTCGGGTTCTATCGTGGAAGTTGGATAGGATCACCCAAGAAGGTGTTCTCCCTGATGTGATCGATTAAAGATTTGTACTGTCGGGGTTTTGTTCCAACAGTGTCGTCCGAAGATGGCGATTTGTTCGGCAGAATGAGCGCTTGGTCGACTGAGAGATAAATGAGGAAACAATGAGCTTATCCAGGTTTAGGCCCTCCTGGGGAGGTAAAACCCTACTCCTTGTTCGAATGTTGGTATTGATATATAGATCGCCGGAGATCAAAGGGATCGTTGATGAGTTTTGTGTCTAAGTTACAATCCTGCCTACTTGATAGAAGAGTTTATTTAGGGAATTAGGTACCCTCCTAGGGTTCCTGGCTTGCCTTATACATGCATTCAAGCAATAAGTACAAGTCCCGGGCAGGGCCCGGTCGCTTATCTGGAGAACCTGATTTATGCTGCCATTGAAGTAAACTTATAATTTGCAGTTTCCTATTCACCCCTCCCTCTCTAGCTAGTTGTTTTGATCTTTCAACTTGGTCTTATAAAGGGTTGCAGCATGGAAGCACTACTAGGAAAAACCCTATAGGCTGGCACTTAATAGTGGCACGGGGTGGGTAGGCTAGGCAGCGTTGCTGCTATTTACCAGCAACGCGAGATTAAACCCAACACTGCAGGTGAACATTAGCAGTAGTGCGGGTTCACGGAACCGGGGCTACTACTAAGTGGTCCTCACCATGCCTCCTGGGGCTGGCAATAGTAGCAGCGTTGGGGATAAAACCCGCGCTACAACTAGCGAGATAGCAATAGCATGGGTTTTACATCCCGCACTGCTACTGTGGATACACATGCCCAGCTCCCAGGCCCCGCCTAGCAGAAGCGTTGGGTTTTGTACCCCTTGCTATAGCTAACGGGCTTGGCAGTAGCGCAGGCTTTACATCCCGCGTTGCTACTCTCGTATCCTGCTACTTCTTGAGCTTGCGTTGGTTTTTTCCTTGAAGAGGAAAGGGTGATGCAGCAAAGTAGAGATAAGTGTTTCCCTCGGTTTGAGAACCAAGGTATCAATCCAGTAGGATACAATGCACAAATCACCGAATACCTGCACAAACAATCAAACAACTTGCACCCAACTCGATAAAGGGGTTGTCAATCCCTTCATGGTTACTTGTAAAAGTGAGATATGATAGAGATAGATAAACGATAAAATAAATATTTTTGGTATTTTTGGTTTACAGATCGGAAAGTAAAAGATTGCAAAATAGTAGACCGAAAACTTATATGATGTAAAATAGAACTTATATGATGGAAAATAGACCCGGGGGCCATAGGTTTCATTAGAGGCTTCTCTCATGATAACAAATAATACGGAGGGTGAACAAATTACTGCCAAGCAATTGATAGAAAAGCGCAAAGTTATGACGATATCTAAGGTAATGATCATGAATATAGGCATCACGTCCGTGTCAAGTTGACCGAAACGATTCTGCGTCTACTACTATTACTCCACACATCGACCGCTATCCAACATGCATCTAGAGTATTAAGTTCATAAAGAACGGAGTAACGCATTGAGTAAGATGACATGATGTAGAGGAATTAACTCAAGCAATATGATGAAAACCCCATCTTTTTATCCTCGATGGCAACAACACAATACGTGCCTTGCTTCCCCTACTGTCACTGGGAAAGGACACCGCAAGATTGAACCCAAAGCTAAGCACTTCTCCCATTGCAAGAAATACCAAGCTAAACTGATAGTTCGAAGAGAATTACAAAGATATCAAAACATGCATAAAAGAATTTAGAGAAGATTCAAATAATATTCATAGATAAGCTGATCATAAATCCACAATTCATCAGATCTCGACAAACACACCGCAAAAAAGTATTACATTGAATAGATCTCCAAGAACATCAAGGAGAACATGGTATTGAGAATCAAAGAGAGAGAAGAAGCCATCTAGCTACTAACTATGGACCTGTAGGTCTGTGGTAAACTACTCATGCTTCATCGGAAGGGCAATAGAGTTGATGTAGAAACCCTCTGTGATCGAACCCCCCTCCAGCAGGGTGCCGGAAAAGGTCCCTAGATGGGATCACACGGGTACAGAAGGTTGTGGTGGTGGAAAAGTGTTTTTGTGGATGCCTCTAGTGGTTTGGGGATATTTGGGAATATATAGGCGAAAGAATTAGGTCAGGAGGTGCAGGAGGGCCACAAGGGTGGGGGGCACGCCCTACCCCCCTAGGCGCGCCCTCCGTCCTTGTGGCCGCCTCGTGGCTCCTCCGACTTCATGTCCAAGTCTCCTGGTTATCTTCTGGTCCAAGAAAAATCATCACGAAGGTTTCATTCTGTTTGGACTCCGTTCGGTATTTCTTTTCTGCAAAACTCAAAAACAAGGAATAAACAACAAATGGCACTGGGCTCTAGGTTAATAGGTTAGTCGCAAAAATAATATAAAATAGCATATTAATGCATATAAAACACCCAAAACAGATAATATAATAGCATGGAACAATCAAAAAATATAGATACGTTGGAGACGTATCAAGCATCCCCAAGCTTAATTCCTGCTCGTCATCGAGTAGGTAAATGATAAAAACAAAATTTTTAATGTGGAATGCTGCCTATCATGTCATATCATATTATTTTTCTAGATAATTATATGTGGGATCATATTCAAATTCAACAATATAGATATCACAAATATTCCCTTCACAAATATTTTCCTCTCTCATAATAATTATATGTGGGAATTTTATTGAGCTTGATGCCAATACTGCCTATGAAATTTTAGAAGGTTGGGAGTTACACCTTAAAATAAGGGGTTTTCTTTCACCCCTTAGGGAGTTCAGATGTTGGACAAGTTTGGTGATTTGCATAAACATATGGTTGAAATACAGAAATATAATGAACCCATCCAACACCTCAATGGTAGTATCAATCGCATGAACACCTTGATTACTCTTTGCAACAAGCGATTGGATATTTTGTATCTAAAGATGGTTTCTTTTCCGGAGAATTTAGGGAAGCGTAAAGAGCCTCCCGGGTTTGAGAAAACCCTTACAAAAGTTGCCAAAACTACGGAAGACAAAACGTAGATCCTAGCTTTATGCCTCACTAAAGGCGTAAAACTATAGCGCTTGTTGGGAGGCAACCCAATGAATAAAATTTATTTTTGCGTTTTGCTTTCTATTCTTGAGTATTTGCACAATATGCTACTGTTATGATTGTGTTTTTTGTGTTTTAATTAGTGTTTGTGCCAAGTAAAGCCTTTAGGATCTTCTTGGGTGATAGTTATTTGATCTTGCTGAAAAACAGAAACTTTTGCGCTCGCAAAAATAGTTCTCATTTTTAACCAGAGAGCGATAAAATACCCACTCCTTTTGTAGTATATCAATATACAAATTTATCAGGTCGTCCTAATTTTTCAGAATTTTTGGAGTTACAAAAGTATTTGGAATAGTCAGATTGCTATAGACTGTTTTGTTTTGACAGATTCTGTTTTCTTTGCGTTGTGTGCTTGTTTTGATGGCTCTATGGTTTTATTTGATGAGTTTTGGCCATAGAAAAGTTGGAATACAGTAGATATAATGCAAGAACAAAATATGAATTGGTTTGATACAGTACTTATAGTAGTGATTTGCTTTCTTTTACTAACGGATCTCACGAAGGTTTTGTTGAGTTTTGTGTGATTGAAGTTTTCAAGTTTTGGGTTATGTTACGATGGATGAAGGAATAAGGAAAGAAGAACCTAAGCTTGAGGATGCCCCGTCATCTCAAGCTATTATCCAAAAGAGAGCAAGCAACTAAGCCTGGGGATGCCCCCGAGTGGCATCCCCTCTTTCTTCTAACGACCATCGGTATTTTACTCGAAGCTATATTTTTATTCGTCATATACTATGTGTTTTGCTTGGAGCATCTTGTATGATATGAGTCTTTGCTTGTCTTATTTTGTGTTTTAAGTCTTGATTCCTTGCTGTACACACCTATTTGAGAGAACCAAAATTATGTCATGACTTGTTAGAATTGCTCTCTATGCTTCACTTAAATTTTTTATGAGCTATGGACTTGCTCTAGTGCTTCACTTATATCTTTTTAAGCACGGTGTGCTTTAGTATTTTTGAATAAATGCTCTCTTGCTTCACTTAGATTTATTTGAGAGTTAGTAAAATGTTCAAGAAATTCTCTCTTGCTTCACTTAAATTAATTTGAGAGAAAGAAATATTATGCTCATGATCTTCACTTATATTTGTTTGAGCTTTTCAAAAGCAACACATGAAAATTAGTCCCAAAGTGATAGATATCCAAGAAGGATATAATAAAAACTTTCATGAAGATCATTGGACAAAATAAACTTGATTCTTAGTAATAGTTTTGAGATATGATGATGTGATATGTGAGTCATGCTGATGAGTAATTATGCTTTAGTAAGAATATTGGTGTTAAGGTTTGTGATTCCCTATGCAAGCACGAATGTCAATAATTATGCAATGAAATTATATCCTACTTGTGGTGCATTATTCGGTGTTAATTATGCTTAATGCTCGCTTATGAGATTATTCGTTTCTTGGTTGGTCGCTTCTCAATCTTTTGCTAGCCTTCATTTTGCACTAAGTATGATCTCTACTTGTGCATCCAAAAACCTTTAAACCAGTTTTGCCACATGAGTCCACTATATATACCTATATGCGGTATTGTTTTGCCGTTCTAAGCAAATTTGTATGTGCCATCTCTAATTTTCAAAATAAACTTCTCTTTTGTGTGTTCGTTCCACTCGCGGAGCGGTAAGGGGCGGCTAATATTTTCCATGCTAGATGTGTTATTCTCACGATGAGTGTTTATTCACTTGTCATTGCACAAGAGTAAGGCAAAGGTATTAGGGATGCCCAGTCCCGAAATGAAAAATGAATTTACTTTATCTTGTCAAATAATAAATGCCTTGGAAAGTGTTGGTATGGAAGGCACCCGTGGATATGGTTAGCCATTGAAAGTGAAAGTATGGTGGAAAAAGTAATAAACTTTATTTTCTGTTTAGGAATATCTAGCATGGAAATTGTTAGGAACTCTTAAGTCATTTTCGTTGGTGGGAAGGGCACACCTCCCAAAATGACTTTTATGTCTAAGTTTTTTTGCTTTGAGCTCTGGCACCTCTACAAATCCCTACTTCCCTCTATGAAGGGCCTTTCTTTTACTTTATGCAATTTTTATTTTGAATTTGAGTCTCCATCTTCTCTTATAAAAGCACCAACTAGGAGGCACTATGATCGTACTTGAGCATTGGGTGTAGTTAATATGCGAGTGTGTTTCATGAAGGATCAATGATTGAGCATGATGGGCTAGGGATAACTTATTTTAGCGTTGATATTTTGAAAGACATGGTTGCTTGTTGATATGCTTGAGTATTTAAGTTATCATGTCAAAACTAGACTATTGCTTTGGACAATATAAAAGTCCAAATGTCCATGCTATAAAGAAAATAATATGATATGACATGATAGACAGTATTCCACATCAAAAATTCTGTTTTTATCACTTACCTACTCGAGGACGAGTAGGAGTTAAGCTTGGGGATGTTGATACGTCTCCAACGTATCTATAATTTTTGATTGTTCCATGCTGTCATATTATCAATCTTGGATGTTTTATAGTCATTTTATATCATTTTTTGGGTACTAACCTATTGACATAGTGCCAAGTGCTAGTTGTTGTTTTTGCATGTTTTTTACATCACAGAAAATCGATACCAAACAGAGTCCAAATGCAACGAAACTTTACGGAGATTTGTTTTTGGACCAGAAGACACCTAATGGGCCAAGGCTGTGCCTGGGGGGGGGGTGCTCCGAGGAGAGCACAACCTACCAGGGCATGCTAGAACTCTTATATGAAGTAAAGAGCTCCCGAGGACACATGGGAATTTTTGTCAAGCTAGTTTTATCTCGTTCATATGATTCGCGTTCGGTACTTTGATAATTTGATATGTGGGTGGACCGGTGCTTGGGTACTGCCCTTACTTGGACAAGCATCCCACTTATGATTAACCCCTATTGCAAGCATCTGCAACTACACCAGAAGTATTAAGGTAAACCTAACCATAGCATGAAACATATGGATCCAAATCAGCCCCTTACGAAGCAACATATAAACTAGGGTTTAAGCTTCTGTCACTCTAGCAACCCATCATCTACTTATTACTTCCTGATGCATCCCTCTAGGCCCAAACAATGGTGAAGTGTCATGTAGTCGACGTTCACATGACACCACTAGAGGGATGACAACATACATCTTATCAAAATATCGAACAAATACCAAATTCACATGACTACTTATAGCAAGACTTCTCCCATGTCCTCAGGAACAAACGTAACTACTCACAAAGCATATTCATGTTCATAATCAGAGGGGTATTAATATGCATAATGGATATGAACATATGATCTTCCACCAAATAAACCAACTAGCATCAACTACAAGGAGTAATCAACACTACTAGCAACCCACAGGTACCAATCTGAGGTTTGGATACAAAGATTGGATACAAGAGATGAACTAGGGTTTGAGATGAGATGGTGCTGGTGAAGACGTTGATGGAGATTGACCCCCTCCCGATGAGAGGATCGTTAGTGATGACGATGGTGATGATTTCCCCCTCCCGGAGGGAAGTTTCCCCGGCAGAACAGCTCTGTTGGAGCCCTAGATTGGTTCCGCCAAGGTTCCACCTTGTGGCGGTGGAGTTTCGTCCCGTGAGCTTGCTTATGATTTTTTTTCTCGGATGAAAGGCCTCATATAGCAGAATATGGGCATTAGAGGGCCACCAGGGGGCCCACGAGGCAGGGGGCGCGCCCAGGGGGTAGGGCGCGCCCCCACCCTCGTGGACGGTGGGTGGCCCCCCTCTGGTACTTCTTCCGCTCAATATTTTTTATATATTCTGAAACGTGCTCCCGTGATGTTTCAGGACTTTTGGAGATGTGCAGAATAGGTCTCTAATATTTGCTCCTTTTCCAGCCAAGAATTCCAGCTGTCGGCATTTCCCCTCTTCATGTAAACCTTGTAAAATAAGAGAGAATAGGCATAAGTATTGTGACATAATTTGTAATTGCAGCCCATAAGGCAATAAATATCGATATAAAAGCATGATGCAAAATGGATGTATCAATCATGTATATAGGCATCACGTCCGTGACAAGTAGACCGACTCCTGCCTGCATCTACTACTATTACTCCACACATCGACCGCTATCCAGCATGCATCTAGAGTATTAAGTTCATAAGAATAGAGTAATGCATTAGGTGAGATGACATGATGTAGAGGGATAAACTCAAGCAATATGATATAAACCCCATCCTTTTATCCTCAACGGCAACAATACAATACGTGTCATTTCCCTTTCTGTCACTGGGATCAAGCACCGCAAGATTGAACCCAAAGCTAAGCACTTCTCCCTTTGCAAGAAAGATCAATCTAGTAGGCCAAACCAAACTGATAATTCTAATAGACTTGCAAAGATAACCAATCATACATAAAAGATTTTAGAGAAGAATCAAATATTCTTCATAGATAGACTTGATCGTAAACCCACAATTCACCGGATCTCGACAAACACACTGCAAAAAGAGTTACATCGAATAGATCTCCAAGAAGATCGAGGAGAACTTTGTATTGAGATCCAAAGAGAGAGAAGAAGCCATCTAGCTAATAACTATGGACCCGAAGGTCTGAAGTAAACTTACTCACACATCATCGGAGGGGCCATGGAGTTGATGTAGAGGCCCTTCGTGATCGATGTCGGCGGAGCTCCGGAAAAGGCCCCAAGATGGGATCTCTTGGGTACAGAAGGTTGCGGCAGTGGAAATAGGGTTTCGTTGTGCTCCTAGTTGTTTTCGGGGTATATGGGTATATATAGGAGGAAGAAGTAGGTCGGTGGAGCTACGAGGGGCCCATGAGGGGGGAGGGCGCGCCCCCTGCCTCGTGGACTCCTCGTTTGTTTCTTGACATCCACTCCAAGTCCTCTAGATCATGTTTGTTCTAAAAATCACGTTCCCAAAGGTTTCATTCCGGTTGGACTCCGTTTGATATTCCTTTTCTGCGAAACACTGAAATAGGAAAAAAAAAGCAATTTGCACTGGGCCTTGGGTTAGTAGGTTAGTCCCAAAAATAATGTAAAAGTGTAAAATAAAGCCCATTAACATCCAAAACAGATAATATAATTGCATGGAACAATCAAAAATTATAGATACATTGGAGACATATCAATCTTGTCTACATCATGTCATCGTTCTTATTGCATTACTCCATTTCTCCATGAACTTAATGTTGGAAATATGCCCTAGAGGCAATAATAAAAGCATTATTATTATATTTCCTTGTTCATGATAATTGTCTTTATTCATGCTATAATTGTATTATCTGGAAATCGTAATACATGTGTGAATAATAGACACCAACATGTCCCTAGTAAGCCTCTAGTTGACTAGCTCATTGATCAACAGATAGTCATGATTTCCTGACTATGGACATTGGATGTCATTGATAACGAGATCACATCAATAGGAGAATGATGTGATGGACAAGACCCAATCCTAAGCATAGCGCAAGATCGTGTAGTTCGTTTGCTAGAGCTTTTCCAATGTCAAGTGTCTTTTCCTTTGACCATGAGATCATGTAACTCCCGGATACCGCAGGAGTGCTTTGGGTGTACCAAACGTCACAACGTAACTGGGTGACTATAAAGGTGCACTATAGGTATCTCTGGAAGTGTCTGTTGGGTTGACACGGATCGAGACTGGGATTTGTCACTCCGTATGACGGAGAGGTATCACTGGGCCCACTCGGTAATGCATCATCATAATGAGCTCAAAGTGACCAAGTGTCTGGTCACGGGATCATGCATTACAGTACGAGTAAAGTTACTTGCCGGTAACGAGATTGAACGAGGTATTGGGATACCGACGATCGAATCTCGGGCAAGTAACATATCGATTGACAAAGGGAATTGTATACGGGGTTGCTTGAATCCTCGACATCGTGGTTCATCTGATGAGATCATCGTGGAGTATGTGGGAGCCAACATGGGTATCCAGATCCCGCTGTTGGTTATTGACCGGAGAGTCATCTCGGTCATGTCTACATGTCTCCCGAACCCGTAGGGTTTACACACTTAAGGTTCGGTGACGCTAGGGTTGTAGGGATATGTATATGCAGTAACCCGAATGTTGTTCGGAGTCCCGGATGAGATCCCGGACGTCACGAGGAGTTCCGGAATGGTCCGGAGGTAAAGAATTATATATAGGAAGTACTATTTCGGCCATCGGGACAAGTTTCGGGGTTATCGGTATTGTACCGGGACCACCGGAAGGGTCCCGGGGGCCCACCGGGTGGGGCCACCTGTCCCGGGGGGCCACATGGGCTGTAGGGGGTGCGCCTTGGCCTACATGGGCCAATGGCACCAGCCCCAAGAGGCCCATGCGCCTAGGGTTTCAAGGAGGAAGAGTCCTAGGAGGGGAAGGCGCCTCCTAGGTGCCTTGGGAGGAGGGATTCCTCCCCCTTGGCCGCACCCCCTAGGAGATTGGATCTCCTAGGGCCGGAGCCCCCCCTTGGCCCTCCTATATGTTGGAAATATGCCCTAGAGGCAATAATAAATTGATTATTATTATATTTCCTTGTTCATAATAATCGTTAATTATCCATGCTATAATTGTATTGATAGGAAACTCAGATACATGTGTGGATACATAGACAACACCATGTCCCTAGTAAGCCTCTAGTTGACTAGCTCGTTGATCAATAGATGGTTATGGTTTCCTGACCATGGACATTGGATGTCGTTGATAACGGGATCACATCATTAGGAGAATGATGTGATGGACAAGACCCAATCCAAGCTTAGCACAAAGATCATGTAGTTCGTATGCTAAAGCTTTTCTAATGTCAAGTATCTTTTCCTTAGACCATGAGATTGTGCAACTCCCGGATACCGTAGGAGTGCTTTGGGTGTGCCAAACGTCACAACGTAACTGGGTGGCTATAAAGGTACACTACGGGTATCTCTGAAAGTGTCTGTTGGGTTGGCACGAATCGAGACTAGGATTTGTCACTCCGTGTAAGCGGAGAGGTATCTCTGGGCCCACTCGGTAGGACATCATCATAATGTGCACAATGTGATCAAGGAGTTGATCACGGGATGATGTGTTACAGAATGAGTAAAGAGACTTGTCGGTAACGAGATTGAACAAGGTATCGGTATACCGACGATCGAATCTCGGGCAAGTACAATACCGCTAGACAAAGGGAATTGTATACGGGATTGATTAAGTCCTTGACATCGTGGTTCATCCGATGAGATCATCGTGGATCATGTGGGAGCCAACATGGGTATCCAGATCCCGCTGTTGGTTATTGGCCGAAGAGTCATCTCGGTCATGTCTGCGTGTCTCCCGAACCCGTAGGGTCTACACACTTAAGGTTCGATGACGCTAGGGTTGTAAAGGAAGTTTGTATGTGGTTACCGAATGTTGTTCGGAGTCCCGGATGAGATCCCAGACGTCACGAGGAGTTCCGGAATGGTCCGGAGGTAAAGATTTATATATGGGAAGTCCTGTTTTGGTCACCGGAAGAGTTTCGGGGTTTATCGGTAATGTACCGGGACCACCGGGAGGGTCCCGGGGGTCCACCAAGTGGGGCCACCAACCCCAGAGGCTTGCATGGGCCAAGAGTGGTGAGGGACCAGCCCTTGAGTGGGCTGGTGCGCCTCCCACAAGGCCCAAGGGGCAGCTAGGAGGAAAAAAAGGAGGAAACCCTAGGCTTAGATGGGCCTAAGGCCCACCCTAGGGGGCGCCTCCCTCTCTCCCCTCTTGGTCGCCCCTTGTTTCCCATCTAGGGCTGCCGCCCCCCTAGGGGTGGGAACCCTAGAGGGGGCGCACCCTCCTCCCTCTCCCCTATATATAGTGAGGCCTAGGGCTGCCCATAAAGCGCGATTCGATCTCTCATTGGTGCAGCCCTGCATCTCTTCTTCCTCCTCTTCTGTGGTGCTTGGCGAAGCCCTGCAGGATAGCCACGCTCCTCCACCACCACCACGCCGTTGTGCTGCTGCTGGATGGAGTCTTCCACAACCTCTCCCTCTCTCCTTGCTGGATCAAGGCATGGGAGACGTCACCGGGCTATACGTGTGTTGAACGCGGAGGTGCCGCCCGTTCGGCACTTGGTCATCGGTGATTTGGATCACGACGAGTACGACTCCATCAACCCTGTTCTCTTGAACGCTTCCGCTTAGCGATCTACAAGGGTATGTAGATGCACTCTCCTTCCCCTCGTTGCTGGTCTCTCCATAGATAGATCTTGGTGACACGTAGGTAAATTTTGAATTTCTGCTACGTTCCCCAACAGTGGCATCATGAGCTAGGTCTATGCGTAGATTCTATGCACGAGTAGAACACAAAGTAGTTGTGGGCATTGATTTTATTCAATATGCTTGCCGTTACTAGTCCAATCTTGTTTCGACGGTATTGTGGGATGAAGCGGCCCGGACCGACCTTACACGTACTCTTACGTGAGACTGGTTCCACCGACTGACATGCACTAGTTGCATAAGGTGGCTAGCGGGTGTCTGTCTCTCCCACTTTAGTCGGAACAGATCCGATGAAAAGGGTCCTTATGAAGGGTAAATAGCAATTGGCATATCATGTTGTGGTCTTTGCGTAGGTAAGAAACGTTCTTGCTAGAAACCCATAGCAGCCACGTAAAACATGCAAACAACAATTAGAGGACGTCTAACTTGTTTTTGCAGGGTATGCTATGTGATGTGATATGTCCAAAAGGATGTGATGAATGATATATGTGATGTATGAGATTGATCATGTTCTTGTAATAGAAATCACGACTTGCATGTCGATGAGTATGACAACCGGCAGGAGCCATAGGAGTTGTCTTTATTTATTTATGACCTGCGTGTCAACATAAACGTCATGTAATTACTTTACTTTATTGCTAACCGTTAGCCATAGTAGTAGAAGTAATAGTTGGCGAGACAACTTCATGAAGACACGATGATGGAGATCATGATGATGGAGATCATGGTGTCATGCCGGTGACGATGATGATCATGGAGCCCCGAAGATGGAGATCAAAAGGAGCTATATGATATTGGCCATATCATGTCACTATTTGATTGCATGTGATGTTTATCATGTTTATACATCTTATTTGCTTAGAACGACGGTAGTAAATAAGATGATCCCTCATTAAAATTTCAAGAAGTGTTCTCCCCTAACTGTGCACCGTTGCTAAAGTTCGTCGTTTCGAAGCACCACGTGATGATCGGGTGTGATAGATCCTTACGTTCACATACAACGGGTGTAAGACAGTTTTACACATGCAAAACACTTAGGGTTAACTTGATGAGCCTAGCATGTGTATAGACATGGCCTCGGAACACAGAAGACCGAAAGGTCGAGCATGAGTCATATGGTAGATACGATCAACATGAAGATGTTCACCGACGTTGACTAGTCCGTCTCACGTGATGATCGGACACGGCCTAGTTGACTCGGATCATGTAATCACTTAGATGACTAGAGGGATGTCTATCTGAGTGGGAGTTCATAAGATGAACTTAATTATCCTGAACATAGTCAAAAGGTCTTCGCAAATTATGTCGTAGCTCGCGCTTCAGTTCTACTGTTTAGATATGTTCCTAGAGAAAAATTAGTTGAAAGTTGATAGTAGCAATTATGCGGACTAGGTCCGTAAACTGAGGATTGTCCTCATTGCTTCTTAGAAGGCTTATGTCCTTAATGCAACACTCAGTGTGCTGAACCTCGAACGTCGTCTGTGGATGTTGCGAACATCTGACATACACGTTTGGATGACTACATGATAGTTCAGTGCGTAATGCTAAATGGTTTAGAATTGAGGCACCAAAGATGTTTTTGAAACATCACGAAACATATGAGATGTTTCGAGGGCTGAAATTGGGATTTCAGGCTCGTGGCCACGTCAAGAGGTATAAGACCTCCGACGATTTTCTTAGCCTACAAACTAAGGAGAAAAACTCAATTGTTGAGCTTGTGCTCAGATTGTCTGAGTACAACAATCATTTGAATCAAGTGGGAGTTGATCTTCCAGATGAGATAGTGATGTTTCTCCGAAGTCATTACCACCAAGCTGCTACAGCTTCGTGATGAACTATAATATATCAGGGACATATATGATGATCCTTGAGATATTGGCGATGTTTGACACCACAAAAGTAGAAATCAAGAAGGAGCATCAATTGTTGATGGTTGAAAAAACCACCAGTTTCAAGAAGGGCAAGGGCAAGAAGGGATACTTCATGAAAGGCAATTCAGCTGCTGCTCTAGTGAAGAAACCCAAGGTTGAACCCAAACCTGAGACTAAGTGCTTCTATGATAAGGGGAACAGCCACTGGAGCAGAATTACCCTAGATACTTGGTAGATGAGAAGGCTGGCAAGGTCGATAGAAGTATATTGGATATACATTGTGTTGATGTGTACTTTACTAGTACTCCTAGTAGCACCAGGGTATTAGATACCGGTTCGGTTGCTAAGTGTTGGTAACACGAAATAAAAGCTATGGAATAAACGGAGACTAGCTAAAGGTGAGCTGACGATATGTGTTGGAAGTGTTTCCAATGTTGATATAATCAAGCATCGCACGCTCCCTCTACCATCGAGATTGGTGTTTGCGTTGAGCATAGACATGATTGGATTATGTCTATCGCAATACGATTATTCATTTAAGGAGAATAATGGTTACTCTGTTTATTTGAATAATACCTTCAAATGGTCTTGCACCTAAAATGAATGGTTCATTGAAATCTCGATCGTAGTGATACACATGTTCATGATAGCACCACCTACTTGTGGCACTGCCACGTAAGTCATATCGGTATAAAACGCATGAAGAAGCTCCATGTTGATGGATCTTTGGACTCACTCGTTTTTGAAAAGTTTGAGGCATGCGAACCATGTCCATTGGTGTATATGCATGAAGAAACTCCATGCAAATGGACCGTTTGAACTCACTTGATTTTGAATCACTTGAGACATGCAAATCATACCACATGGGCAAGATGACTGAAAGCCTCAGTTTCAGTAAAATGGAACTAGAAAGCAACTTGTTGGAAGTAATACATTTTGATGTGTGCAGTCCAATGAGTGCTGAGGCATGTAGTGGATATCATTATGTTCTTACTTCACAGATGATTTGAGTAGATGTTGAGTATATTTACTTGATGAATCACGAGTCTGAATTATTGAAAGGTTCAAGTAATTTCAGGGTGAAGTTGAAAGACCGTCGTGACAAGAGGATAAAATATCTATGATATGATCATAGAGATGAATATCTGAATTACGAGTTTGGCACAGAATTAAGACATTGTGGAAATTGTTTCACAACTAATACAGCCTGGAACACCATAGTGTGATGGTGTGTCCGAACATCATAATTGCACCCTATTGGATATGATGCATACCATGATGTCTCTTACCGAATTACCACAATAATTTATGGGTTAGGCATTAGAGACAACCACATTCACTTTAAATAGGGCACCACGTAATTCCGATGATATGACACCATATGAACTATGGTTTAGAGAAACCTAAGCTGTCATTTCTTAAAAGTTTGGGGCCGCGACGCTTATGTGAAAAAGTTTCAGGCTGATAAGCTCAAACCCAAAGCAGATAAATGCATCTTCATAGGACACCGAAAACAGTTGGGTATACCTCCTGTCTCAGATTTGAAAGCAATAAGGGATTGTTTCTAGAATCGGGTCCTTTCTCGAGGAAAAGTTTCTCTCGAAAGAATTGAGTGGGAGGATGGTGGAGACTTGATGAGGTTATTGAACCGTCTCTTCAACTAGTGTGTGGCAGGGCACAGGAAGTTGTTCCTGTGGCACCTACACCAATTGAAGTGGAAGCTTATGATAGTGATCATGAAACTTCAGATCAAGTCACTAAGAAACCTCGTGGGATGACAAGGATGCGTACTACTTCAGAGTGGTACATAATCCTGTCTTGGAAGTCATGTTGCTAGACAACAATGAACTTACAAGCTATGGAGAAGCGGTGGTGGGCCCGGATTCCGATAAATGGCTCGAGGCCATAAAATCCGAGAGAGGATCCATGTATGAAAACAAAGTGTAGACTTTGGAAGAACTACTTGATGGTCGTAAGGCTGTTGAGTACATATGGATTTTAAAAGGAAGACAAACAATGATGGTAAGTGTCACCATTGAGAAAGCTCGACTTGTCGTTAAGATGTTTTGCGACAAGTTCAAGGAGTTGACTACGATGAGACTTTCTCATTCGTAGCGATGCTAAGAGTCTGTTGGAATTATATTAGCGATTACTGCATTATTTATGAAATCTTGCAGATAGGATGTCAAAACATTGTTTCCTCGAATATTTTCTTGAGGAAAGGTTGTATGTGATACAACTGGAAGGTTTTGTCAATCCTGAAAGATGCTAATAAGTATGCAAAGCTCCAGCAATCCTTCTAGGGACTGGAGTAAGCATCTCGGAGTTGGAATGTATGCTTTGATGAGATGATCAAAGATTTTGGGTGTATACAAAGTTTATGAGAAACTTGTATTTCCAAAGAAGTGAGTGGGAGCACTATAGAATTTCTAATGAGTATATGTTGTTGACATATTGTTGATCAGAAATGACGTAGAATTTCTGGAAAGCATATAGGGTTATTTGGAAAGTGTTTTTCAATGGAAAGCCTGGATTAAGCTACTTGAGCATTAAGCATCAAGATCTATAAGGATAGATCAAAACGCTTAATGGTACTTTCAAATGAGCACATTCCTTGACATGATCTTGAAGGTGTTCAAGATGGATCAGTCAAAGAGGGAGTTCTTGCCTGAGTTGTAAGGTATGAAGTTAAGACTTAAAGCTCGACCACGGCAGAATAGAGAGAAAGGACGAAGGTCATCCCCTATGCTTAAGACGTAGGCTCTACAGTATGCTATACTGTGTACCGCACCTGAAGTGTGCCTTGCCATGAGTCAGTCAAGGGGTACAAGAGTGATCCAAGAATGGATCACAGGACAGCGGTCAAGTTATCCTTAGTAACTAGTGGACTAAGGAATTTTCTCGATTATGGAGGTGGTAAAAGAGTTCGTCGTAAAGGGTTACGTCGATGCAAGCTTAACACCCATCCGGATAGCTCTGAGTAGAGATACCGGATACGTATAATGGAGCAACAATTTAGAATAGCTCCAAGTAGAACAGTTATTCGGAATAGCTCCAAATAGAATGTGGTAGCTGCATCTAGGAGATGACATAGAGATTTGTAAAGCACACACGGATCTGAAAGGTTCAGACCCGTTGACTATAACCTCTCTCACAAGCATAACATGATCAAACCCAGAACTCATCGAGTGTTAATCACATGGTAAATGTGAACTAGATTATTGACTCTAGTAAACTCTTTGGGTGTTAGTCACATGGAGATGTGACCTTGAGTGTTAATCACATATCAATGTGAACTAGATTATTGACTCTACTGCAAGTGGGAGACTGTTGGAAATATGCCCTAGAGGCAATAATAAATTGATTATTATTATTATATTTCCTTGTTCATGATAATCGTTTATTATCCATGCTATAATTGTATTGATAGTAAACTCAGATACATGTGTGGATACATAGACAACACCATGTCCCTAGTAAGCCTCTAGTTGACTAGCTCGTTGATCAATAGATGGTTACGGTTTCCTGACCATGGACATTGGATGTCGTTGATAACGGGATCACATCATTAGGAGAATGATGTGATGGACAAGACCCAATCCAAGCTTAGCACAAAGATCGTGTAGTTCGTATGCTAAAGCTTTTCTAATGTCAAGTATCTTTTCCTTAGACCATGAGATTGTGCAACTCCCGGATACCGTAGGAGTGCTTTGGGTGTGCCAAACGTCACAACGTAACTGGGTGGCTATAAAGGTACACTACGGGTATCTCCGAAAGTGTCTGTTGGGTTGGCACGAATCGAGACTGGGATTTGTCACTCCGTGTAAGCGGAGAGGTATCTCTGGGCCCACTCAGTAGGACATCATCATAATGTGCACAATGTGATCAAGGAGTTGATCACGAGATGATGTGTTACGGAACGAGTAAAGAGACTTGTCGGTAACGAGATTGAACAAGGTATCGGTATACCAACGATCGAATCTCGGGCAAGTACAATACCGCTAGACAAAGGGAATTGTATACGGGATTGATTAAGTCCTTGACATCGTGGTTCATCCAATGAGATCATCGTGGAACATGTGGGAGCCAACATGGGTATCCAGATCCCGCTGTTGGTTATTGGCCGGAGAGTCATCTCGGTCATGTCTGCGTGTCTCCCGAACCCGTAGGGTCTACACACTTAAGGTTCGATGAAGCTAGGGTTGTAAAGGAAGTTTGTATGTGGTTACCGAATGTTGTTCGGAGTCCCGGATGAGATCCCGGACGTCACGAGGAGTTCCGGAATGGTCCGGAGGTAAAGATTTATATATGGGAAGTCCTGTTTTGGTCACCGGAAGAGTTTCGGGGTTTATCGGTAATGTACCGGGACCACCGGGAGGGTCCCGGGGGTCCACCAAGTGGGGCCACCAACCCCGGAGGCTTGCATGGGCCAAGAGTGGTGAGGGACCAGCCCTTGAGTGGGCTGGTGCGCCTCCCACAAGGCCCAAGGGGCAGCTAGGAGGAAAAAAAGGAGGAAACCCTAGGCTTAGATGGGCCTAAGGCCCACCCTAGGGGGTCCCTCCCTCTCTCCCCTCTTGGTCGCCCCTTGTTTCCCATCTAGGGCTGCCGCCCCCCTAGGGGTGGGAACCCTAGAGGGGGCGAACCCTCCTCCCTCTCCCCTATATATAGTGAGGCCTAGGGCTGCCCATAAAGCGCGATTCGATCTCTCGTTGGTGCAGCCCTGCATCTCTTCTTCCTCCTCTTCTGTGGTGCTTGGCGAAGCCCTGCAGGATAGCCACGCTCCTCCACCACCACCACGCCGTTGTGCTGCTGCTGGATGGAGTCTTCCACAACCTCTCCCTCTCTCCTTGCTGGATCAAGGCATGGGAGACGTCACCGGGCTGTACGTGTGTTGAACACGGAAGTGGCGTCCGTTCGGCACTTGGTCATCGGTGATTTGGATCACGACGAGTACGACTCCATCAACCCCGTTCTCTTGAGCACTCTCCTTCCCCTCGTTGCTGGTCTCTCCATAGATAGATCTTGGTGACACGTAGGTAAATTTTGAATTTCTGCTACGTTCCCCAACACTATATATAGTGGGGGAAGGAGGGCTTTTCATCCACGCCTTTGGTTGCCTCCTCTCCCTCTCCAACACCTCCTCCTCCTCCATAGCGCTTGGCGAAGCCCTGACGGAGTACTGCAGCTCCATCATCACCATGCCGTCGTGCTGCTGCTGGTGCCATCTCCCTCAACCTCTCCTCTGCCCTTGCTGGATCAAGAAGGAGGAGACGTGTCTGTTCCGTACGTGTGTTGAACGCGGAGGTGCCGTCCGTTCGGTGCTAAGATCTCCAGTGATTTGGATCACGTCGTGTACAACTACCTCATCCCCGTTCTTTGAACGCTTCCGCTCGTGATCTACAAAGGTATGTAGATGCATCCGATCACTCGTTGCTAGATGAACTCATAGATGGATCTTGGTGAAACCGTAGGAAATTTTTTGTTTTCTGCAACGTTCCCCTACAGTGGCATCATGAGCTAGGTCTATGTGTAGTTCTCTTGCACGAGTAGAACACAATTTGTTGTGGGTGTTGATGTTGTCAACTTTCTTGCCACTACTAGTCTTATCTTGCTTCAACGGTATTGTGGGATGAAGCGGCCCGGACCAACCTTACACGTATGCTTACGTGAGACCGGTTCCACCGACTAACATGCACAAGTTGCATAAGGTGGCTGGCAGGTGTCTGTCTCTCCTACTTTAGTTGGAGCGGATTCGATGAAAAGGGTCCTTATGAAGGGTAAATAGAAGTTGACAAATCACGTTGTGGCTTTCACGTAGGTAAAAAAATGTTCTTGCTAGAACCCTACTTCAGCCACGTAAAACTTGCAAACAACAATTAGAGGACGTCTAACTTGTTTTTGCAGCAAGTGCTTTGTGATATGATATGGCCAAAGTTGTGATGAATGATGAATGATCTATATGTGATGTATGAGATGTTCATACCATTCTAATAGGAATCACGACTTGCATGTCGATGAGTATGACAACCGGCAGGAGCCATAGGAGTTGTCTTTATTTTGTATGACCTGCGTGTCATTGAGAAACGCCATGTAAATTACTTTACTTTATTGCTAAACACGTTAGCCATAGTAGTAGAAGTAATAGTTGGCGAGAAACTTCATGGAGACACAATGATAGAGATCATGATGATGGAGATCATGGTGTCATGCCGGTGACAAGATGATCATGGAGCCCCAAGATGGAGATCAAAGGAGCTATGTGATATTGGCCATATCATGTCACTATTATTATTTGATTGCATTTGATGTTTATCATGTTTTGCATCTTGTTTACTTAGAACGACGGTAGTAAATAAGATGATCCCTCACAACAATTTCAAGACGTGTTCTCCCCTAACTGTGCACCGTTGCTAAAGTTCGTCGTTTCAAAGCACCACGTGATGATCGGGTGTGATAGATCCTTACGTTCACATACAACGGGTGTAAGACAGTTTTACACATGCAAAACACTTAGGGTTAACTTGACGAGCCTAGCATGTGCATAGACATGGCCTCGGAACACAGAAGACCGAAAGGTCGAGCATGAGTCGTATAGAAGATACGATCAACATGAAGATGTTCACTGACGTTGACTAGTCCGTCTCACGTGATGATCGGACACGGCCTAGTTAACTCAGATCATGTTATACTTAGATGACTAGAAGAGGGATGTCTATCTAAGTGGGAGTTCATTGAATAATTTGATTAGATGGACTTAATTATCATGAACTTAGTCTAAAATCTTTACAATATGTCTTGTAGATCAAATGGCCAACGTAGTCCTCAACTTCAACGCGTTCCTAGAGAAAACCAAGCTGAAAGACGATGGCAGCAACTATACGGACTGGGTCCGGAACCTGAGGATCATCCTCATAGCTGCTAAGAAAGATTATGTCCTACAAGCACCGCTGGGTGATGCACCTGTTCTCCCTGCAGAACAAGACGTTATGAACGCTTGGCAGGCACGTACCGATGACTACTCCCTCGTTCAGTGCGGCATGCTTTACAGCCTAGAGCCGGGGCTCCAAAAGCGTTTTGAGAGACATGGAGCATATGAGATGTTCGAAGAGCTGAAAATGGTTTTCCAAGATCATGCCCGGGTCGAGAGATATGAAGTCTCCGACAAATTCTTCAGCTGTAAGATGGAGGAAAATAGTTCTGTCAGTGAGCACATACTCACTATGTCTGGGTTACATAACCGTTTGACTCAGCTGGGAGTTAATCTCCCGGATGATGCGGTCATTGACAGAATCCTCCAGTCGCTTCCACCGAGCTACAAGAGCTTTGTGATGAACTTCAATATGCAGGGGATGGAGAAGACCATTCCTGAAGTATTTGCTATGCTGAAATCAGCAGAGGTAGAAGTCAAGAAGGAACATCAAGTGTTGATGATCAATAAAACCACTAAGTTCAAGAAGGGCAAGGGTAAAAAGAACTCCAAGAAGGATGGCAAGGGAGTTGCCGCGCCCAGCAAGCAAGCTGCCAGGAAGAAGCCAAAGAATGGACCCAAGCCCGAGACTGAGTGCTTTTATTGCAAGGAGAGTGGTCACTGGAAGCGGAACTGCCCCAAATACTTAGCGGACAAGAAGGCCGGCAAAGCCAAAGGTATATTTGATATACATGTAATTGATGTGTACCTTACCAGTTCTCGTAGTAACTCCTGGGTATTTGATACCGGTGCCGTTGCTCATATTTGTAACTCACAGCAGGAGCTGCGGAATAAACGGAGACTGGCGAAGGACGAGGTGACGATGCACATCGGGAATGGTTCCAAGGTCGATGTGATCGCCGTCGGCACGCTACCTCTACATTTACCTACGGGATTAGTTATAAACCTCAATAATTGTTATTTAGTGCCAAGTTTGAGCATGAACATTGTATCAGGATCTCGTTTAATACGAGATGGCTACTCATTTAAATCCGAGAATAATGGTTGTTCTATTTATATGAGAGATATGTTTTATGGTCGTGCTCCGATGGTCAATGGTTTATTCTTAATGAATCTCGAACGTAATATTACACATATTCATAGTGTGAATACCAAAAGATGTAAAGTTGATAACGATAGTCCCACATACTTGTGGCACTGCCGCCTTGGTCACATAGGTGTCAAACGCATGAAGAAGCTCCATGCAGATGGACTTTTAGAGTCTCTTGATTATGAATCATTTGACACGTGCGAACCATGCCTCATGGGTAAAATGACCAAGACTCCGTTCTCAGGAACAATGGAGTGAGCAACCAACTTATTGGAAATCATACATACTGATGTGTGCGGTCCAATGAGTGTTGAGGCTCGCGGTGGCTATCATTATGTTCTCACCCTCACTGATGACTTAAGTAGATATGGGTATGTCTACTTAATGAAACACAACTCTGAAACCTTTGAAAAGTTCAAGGAATTTCAGAGTGAAGTTGAGAATCAACGTGACAGGAAAATCAAGTTTCTACGATCAGATCGTGGAGGAGAATACTTGAGTCACGAATTTGGCACACACTTAAGAAAATGTGGAATAGTTTCACAACTCACGTCGCCTGGAACACCTCAGCGTAATGGTGTGTCCGAACGTCGTAATCGCACTCTATTAGATATGGTGCGATCTATGATGTCTCTTACCGATTTACCACTATCCTTTTGGGGCTATGCTTTAGAGACTGCCACATTCACTTTAAATAGGGCACCGTCGAAATCCGTTGAGACGACACCGTTTGAATTATGGTTCGGGAAGAAACCTAAGCTGTCGTTTCTAAAAGTTTGGGGATGCGATGCTTATGTCAGGAAACTTCAACCTAAAAAGCTCGAACCTAAATCGGAAAAATGCGTCTTCAAAGGATACCCTAAAGAAACTATTGGGTATATCTTCTACCTCAGATCCGAAGGCAAGATCTTTGTTGCCAAGAATGGGTCCTTTCTAGAGGAAGAGTTTCTCTCGAAAGAAGTAAGTGGGAGGAAAGTAGAGCTTGATGAAGTATTACCTCTTGAACCGTAAAATGGCGCAACTCAAGAAAATGTTCCTGAGGTGCCTGCACCGACTAGAGAGGAAGTTAATGATGATGATCAAGATACTTCTGATCAAGCTCCTACTAAAATTCGAAGGTCCACAAGGACACGTTCCGCACCAGAGTGGTACGGCAATCCTGTCTTGGAAATCATGTTGTTAGACAACGGTGAACCTTCGAACTATGAAGAAGCGATGGCAGGCCCAGATTCCGACAAATGGCTAGAAGCCATGAAATCCGAGATAGGATCCATGTATGAAAACGAAGTATGGACTTTGACTGACTTGCCCATTGAACGGCGAGCCATAGAAAATAAATGGATCTCTAAGAAGAAGACAGACGCGGATGGTAATGTGACCATCTATAAAGCTCGGCTTGTCGCTAAGGGTTATCGACAAGTTCAAGGGGTTGACTATGATGAGACTTTTTCACCGGTAGAAAAGCTGAAGTCCGTCCGAATCATGTTAGCGATTGCCGCATTCTATGATTATGAAATATGGCAAATGGACGTCAAGACGGCATTCCTTAATGGTTTCCTTAAGGAAGAATTGTATATGATGCAGCCGGAAGGTTTTGTCGATCCTAAGAATGCTGACAAGGTGTGCAAGCTCCAACGCTTGATTTATGGGCTGGTGCAAGCATCTCGGAGTTGGAACATTCGCTTTGATGAGATGATCAAAGCGTTTGGGTTTACACAGACTTATGGAGAAGCCTGTGTTTACAAGAAAGTGAGTGGGAGCTCTGTAGCATTTCTCATATTATATGTAGATGACATACTTTTGATGGGAAATGATATAGAACTTTTGGACAACATTAAGGCCTACTTGAATAAGAGTTTTTCAATGAAGGACCTTGGAGAAGCTGCTTATATATTAGGCATCAAGATCTATAGGGATAGATCGAGACGCCTCATAGGTCTTTCACAAAGCACATATCTTGATAAGATTTTGAAGAAGTTCAAAATGGATCAGTCCAAGAAAGGGTTCTTGCCTGTTTTGCAAGGTGTGAAATTGAGCTCAGCTCAATGTCCGACCATGGCAGAAGATATAGAAGAGATGAGTGTCATCCCCTATGCCCCAGCCATAGGTTCTATTATGTATGCCATGCTGTGTACCAGACCTGATGTAAACCTTGCCGTAAGTTTGGTAGGAAGGTACCAAAGTAATCCCGGCAAGGAACACTGGACAGCGGTCAAGAATATCCTGAAGTACCTGAAAAGGACAAAGGACATGTTTCTCGTTTATGGAGGTGACGAAGAGCTCGTCGTAAAGGGTTACGTCGACGCTAGCTTCAACACAGATCTGGATGACTCTAAGTCACAAACCGGATACGTGTATATGTTGAATGGTGGAGCAGTAAGCTGGTGCAGCTGCAAGCAGACCGTCGTGGAGGGATCTACATGTGAAGCGGAGTACATGGCAGCCTCGGAGGCAGCACATGAAGCAATTTGGGTGAAGGAGTTCATCACCGACCTAGGAGTCATACCCAATGCACCGGGGCCGATCAAGCTCTTCTGTGACAACACTGGAGCTATTGCACTTGCCAAGGAGCCCAGGTTTCACAAGAAGACAAGGCACATCAAGCGTCGCTTCAACTCCATTCGTGAAAATGTTCAAGATGGAGACATAGAGATTTGTAAAGTACATACGGACCTGAATATAGCAGATCCGTTGACTAAACCTCTCCCTAGGGCAAAACATGATCAACACCAGAATTCCATGGGTGTTCGATTCATCACAATGTAACTAGATTATTGACTCTAGTGCAAGTGGGAGACTGTTGGAAATATGCCCTAGAGGCAATAATAAAAGCATTATTATTATATTTCCTTGTTCATGATAATTGTCTTTATTCATGCTATAATTGTATTATCCGGAAATCGTAATACATGTGTGAATAATAGACACCAACATGTCCCTAGTAAGCCTCTAGTTGACTAGCTCATTGATCAACAGATAGTCATGATTTCCTGACTATGGACATTGGATGTCATTGATAACGAGATCACATCATTAGGAGAATGATGTGATGGACAAGACCCAATCCTAAGCATAGCGCAAGATCGTGTAGTTCATTTGCTAGAGCTTTTCCAATGTCAAGTGTCTTTTCCTTTGACCATGAGATCGTGTAACTCCCGTATACCGTAGGAGTGCTTTGGGTGTACCAAACGTCACAACGTAACTGGGTGACTATAAAGGTGCACTATAGGTATCTCCGAAAGTGTCTGTTGGGTTGACACGGATCGAGACTGGGATTTGTCACTCCGTATGACGGAGAGGTATCACTGGGCCCACTCGGTAATGCATCATCATAATGAGCTCAAAGTGACCAAGTGTCTAGTCACGGGATCATGCATTACGGTACGAGTAAAGTGACTGCCGGTAACGAGATTGAACGAGGTATTGGGATACCGACGATCGAATCTCGGGCAAGTAACATATCGATTGATAAAGGGAATTGTATATGGGGTTGCTTGAATCCTCGACATCGTGGTTCATCCGATGAGATCATCGTGGAGTATGTGGGAGCCAACATGGGTATCCAGATCCCGCTGTTGGTTATTGACCGGAGAGTCATCTCGGTCATGTCTACATGTCTCTCGAACCCGTAGGGTCTACACACTTAAGGTTCAGTGACGCTAGGGTTGTAGGGATATGTATATGCAGTAACCCGAATGTTTTTCGGAGTCCCGGATGAGATCCCGGACGTCACGAGGAGTTCCGGAATGGTCCGGAGGTAAAGAATTATATATAGGAAGTACTATTTCGGCCATCGGGACAAGTTTCGGGGTTATCGGTATTGTACCGGGACCACCGGAAGGGTCCCGGGGGCCCACCGGGTGGGGCCACCTGTCCCGTGGGGCCACATGGGCTGTAGGGGGTGCGCCTTGGCCTACATGGGCCAAGGGCACCAGCCCCAAGAGGCCCATGCGCCTAGGGTTTCAAGGAGGAAAAGTCCTAGGAGGGGAAGGCACCTCCTAGGTGCCTTGGGGAGGAGGGATTCCTCCCCCTTGGCCGCACCCCCTAGGATATTGGATCTCCTAGGGCCGGCGCCCCCCCCTTGGCCCTCCTATATATAGTGGGGGAAGGAGGGCTTTTCATCCACGCCTTTGGTTGCCTCCTCTCCCTCTCCAACACCTCCTCCTCCTCCATAGCGCTTGACGAAGCCCTGACGGAGTACTGCAGCTCCATCATCACCACGCCGTCGTGCTGCTGCTGGTGCCATCTCCCTCAACCTCTCCTCTGCCCTTGCTGGATCAAGAAGGAGGAGACGTGGTTGTTCCGTACGTGTGTTGAACGCGGAGGTGCCGTCCGTTCGGTGCTAAGATCTCCGGTGATTTGGATCACGTCGTGTACAACTACCTCATCCCCGTTCTTTGAACGCTTCCGCTCGCGATCTACAAAGGTATGTAGATGCATCCGATCACTCGTTGCTAGATGAACTCATAGATGGATCTTGGTGAAACTGTAGGAAATTTTTTGTTTTCTACAACGTTCCCCTACACTTAATACACTAGATGCATGCTGGATAGCAGTCGATGTGTGGAGTAATAGTAGTAGATGCAGGCAGGAGTCGGTCTACTAATCTTGGACGTGATGCCTATATAATGATCATTGCCTGGATATCATCATGATTATTTGAAGTTCTATCAATTGCCCAACAGTAATTTGTTTACCCACCGTTTGCTATTTTTCTCAAGAGAAGCCACTAGTGAAACCTACGGCCCCCGGGTCTCTTTCTCATATTATTTGCCTTCACGATCTACTTTTATTTGACTTTTATTTTCAGATCCATTAAACCAAAAATACAAAAATACCTTGCTGCAATTTATTTTATTTGGCATTCGATCTATCAGTATTTACAACTTTCTCCTGTCCACGTGCCAATTTCTGGCGCCATTACTCGAAAGGGATTGACAACCCCTTTTACACGTCGGTTTGCGAGTATTTATTATTTGTGTGTAGGTGATGTTTACGTTGTGTTGCTTGGTTCTCCTACTAGTTCGATAACCTTGGTTTCATATAGGAGTGGCTTTTGCGGAGGAGGTTTTTAGATCTTGTGGGAAACCATCCATCCCTCAGATGACACGAGCCATTTTATTATGGCCGTGTCTTTCAGCAGACATAGATTTCGTCTTGATGAGGATTCGATGGCGGCGGTATTGGAATCTGCTATTGGAGGATCTGCAATAGATCTATCTGTCCAACTCATTGCAGACAAGGTATTCTCATTTATGGTCTCATGCAAACGTGTTGGCATTTTTATTCTTCATTTGCAATCTTTCGCGTGCCTGCAATTCAAATGCTACTTTCATCTATGGGGTAATGGTGGCCCTAATTGGAAACGTGAGTTTGTTATTTGGAAGAAAGAGTGTGATGCTGAATGGATTATCATCAGTCCTTCTAAGAGGCGTGCTTCTCTTAGTTTGCTTGCTATGCATAAGCCACCTTCCAAATCTGCTTTACGTTCGGGTTCTAGGCCTCCGAAGAAGATTTCTTTTGCCACTTTCCAACAGTATGATGCTTGCAAGGGATACTCTTTTCCTGCTTCGCCAGGCCTTGTTGATATGGTTTCTGATGCTGGGTATGATGTGCTGCCTCGTGAGAGGGATACTATGCCTCCGCCGCCGGCGACTGAACTCCGATGGACGGTGGCGGAACCACCCATCATTTTCGAAACAATCAACGTCCAAACTACATCTTCGGCCGGGATTTCTGTGCCTACTCCAACCATTTCGGACATGAATCTGCATGTGCATGGGGGGAGTGGGATGGTCCAGCTACGCCTCAAGTCCAGGTTATTTCTCCAGCCCAGATTAATTCCCCGGCTCAGGATGTTTCCCCGGCCCAGTTTGTTTTGGCCCAAGCTGCCACCGTATCTCAATCTGCCTCTCAATCTGTTATTGGAAATGAGGAGTTTATTCTTTCCAAAACATCGGAATCACCTGGCGATTATGATTAATTTAATGATTTTGTAGATAACATGGTCTTCAAAGTCTGGAAATGTCAAAATTGTTTGTCCATGAGACATTTATCCGGTGCGTGCACCAGCAGGGTTAGGTGCCGTAGATGCTTTCGGTTGGGACACCGGGTGGAGGGTTGTTCAAATTCTAGCCTATCTCCCTCTTACAGGTGGGTCCCGCGGAGCAAATCCACCGAATCTAACCAGTCCACTAGTTTTTCGGAGCGGGACTCCTCGATTTATCCAATAGCTAGTCCTACGGGGTCTATGCCCAGTCCTATCGAGCCTGCCACCCCATCTATTCCACCATTGCCCGCTAAGCCACCGCCCATAACGCCTCCTCCGCCCACCTCACCGCTTCCATCGCCTGACATCACATCGACGCCGGCCTTGCTTGCAAACCACAACACCACCGATCAATACTGCTCCCCACCCCCAGCTCCGGCTATGGCCAACTTTCCACTCGACCCGATGGATTTCCTCCCACATGGTTTTGACATCATCGACGGCGGGGAGCTGCGTCTGCCTTGCACTTTCTTTGCCGGCGGTGGCTCCCGATCGGCAACATGAGGAGTATGCCATCGCCATTGTCGAGCCGGCTCCTCTGCCTGAAGAAGTTGCCATCTTTCGGAATCTGGTCAGTGATTTTGTTGTCAATAACCTGCAGAGAGCTGTGCTGGATGCTCAGCCGTGGATTCAAGGGGTTGGTCTGTTTCGTTTCCGTAGTGCTCTGGCCCGTCAAGCATTAGTTGATCATCCTCCTTTCGATCTGGGCAACGATAGATTTGTCAGGTTTATTCCGCATGATGAGGGTATCAACTACAGAGCTGCGCAGGGTTTTCGAAGGGGATGGGTTATGCTGCTAGGAGTTCCTCTGGATTATAGGCGCTCTCAATATCTTGCAGATGTTATCAGTACTTTTGGTCATTTTCATCATTGGCATCAGGATGACCCGATGATGGTCCGGTTCTTAGCCTATGTGTCTTTCCCTGCACCGACTATGGTTCCTAGATCCGTGACATACAGAGAGTTTGCTGATTTTGGAGGGGTTCGGATTTCTTGGTCTGCTTCGGTTTACATCCTATCTGCAGATTTTGCTAATATCCTGCCTGCTGATGAGGACCCAATGCCCTTCAATGGCAATCCACACCCACTCCCTGGCAATATGCAGTTCAACAATCACAATTGGGTCATGCCTGAATTCCCAGAGCTGGGTTGGAATGATGTGCCTCAACCTACCAATGAGCAGCCACAAAATGATCCCCCACATGTTCATGAAGTTGTGCAGCAGGACAATGTTGAGAAAGTTCAGTCTCAGGAGTCCATTGTGCTGCAACTCTCTGAAGATTCAGTTAACAATGAGAATGTTGCTGCTGATATTGCTGTTTTCCAGCACCCAATGGGACCACAACAGCCTCCATTGATGATTGGGCAAGTTTTAACTATTTTTGGGCCGGTCTTGCCTCCTGTCATGCAGTGGAAGTGTACTTTTGAGAAGGTGTTGCCGTTTATTGGGACCTCTGACATTCCAAAGTATGTCTTCCAGTCTGATCTAGGTGCTCTTCTAAACAAGCAGTCGTGGGAGCCTCTTTTCAATGCTTCAGCCTCTAATTTGCTACTCCTACCTGCACCTGTTCCTGCAAATCAGATAAGGGAGGTGGCACCTATTAAAAGGCCAGTAGCTCGAGCTCTTTGTTTTGATGATATTGATGAGCCTGTAACTGAAGCTTTCGAGTTTACTGTTGTTCCTCAAGTTACTCTGAAGCGTGGAAGAAAGCCCAAGGCTCTCATGTCATTGTTGACTATGAGGTCAAGCGCAGTGCTCGACTCAGTGCCCTACGTGATGGATATCGCAAGGCGACTGCTGGTTCACCAGCTAGGAAGCCACACATTCTGAAGAAGCGCAAAACTATGTCTTCCCAGTCTGACGATAACTCTACAGTGCCTCCTCTGACAACCATAGTTGATCTTTAGAGAATTGGTGCCCGTCTTTGCATTGCGCCGGAGAAGATCTCGATGGATAAGCTTGCGGCTAATCCTACCAAGTCCAACAACAGCACAAGTTCTGATGATTAGCTACTTCATCCAGGGTTTAGGTCCATGGCGTACCATAATCACCATTTATCTGTTCTTATCTGTCTAGAACTTTGCAGTACTCATCTATTTAGTGGGTTGTAGGTCATTGTGTGGCCTACTTTTAATGTGTCTCCTTTTGGTTTGTAATGAATCAGACAATGTTTAGAGAGTGGAAAGTACTTTGTTGGAATGTTAGGGGTCTGAATTCTAAAGCGCGTCAGCTTGCGGTTAGGCAAAAGATTGATGAAAGTGGGTGTTCTATTGTTTGCCTCCAGGAAACCAAATGCATGCATATTGATCAACGTTTCATTAGAAAATTCTGTCCAAGGCGTTTTGATAACTTTGTCTATGTGCCCTCGGCTGGGGCATCCGCTGTTATGGTGGTTATTTAGAATTCTTATTTTTTCATAGGCAACTTAATTGAGGCTCAACCCTATGGTATTATTGTGAAGTTTCAATTTAAACACACATCGAAATCTTGGTTTCTTGTCTCAATCTATGGCCCGTGTCAAGGTCCAACACGTGACGATTTTGTGCAGTGGTTATATAACCTTGATATTCAGTTCAAGGAGAAGTGGTTGCTTTTAGGTGATTTCAACTTTATGCACTCGATTGAGAACCGAAATCAGCCGGGTGGTGATGTGAATGATATTTTCTTGTTCAATGAAATAATTGGTCATTTGGGTCTTGTTGAATTGCCAATCAAGGGTCATCAGTACACATGGTCCAACATGCAAACCTCACCTCTGCTCGGGCAGATTGATTGGTTTTTTACATCTGTGGCTTGGACGCATGATCACCCCAACCAATGGTTCTTCCGCTTGCGCGCACTGCCTCTGATCATGTCCCGTGTGTGGTTTCCATTGCCACTTGTATTCCCAAGGAGAAAGTTTTTCGCTTTGAAAACTACTGGGTTGATCTGCCTGGTTTTATGGATTGTGTATCCGAGGTGTGGAACAAGCCTGTGGGTAAATCTTCAATTGCCTTAACCATTTCTGCTAAATTCAAATCTCTTCACTATGCTCTTAAGAAATGGCATCTCAACCTGTCCACAGTCAAGGCTCTCATTGCTGATTGCAATAAAGTAATTCTTTTTTTGGATAATATTGAGGAATTTAGGCCCTTGAGTTGGCCGGAGTTCAATTTTCGCAGGATTGTCAAATTGCACCTGGAAGAAATTCTGCACTGGCAGTTTATTTATTGGAAACAACATTGCACGATCAGAAATATCAAAGTTGGCGAGGAAAATTCAAAAAATTTCCAGGCTATGGCAACTGAAAGGTTTCGGAGGAACACCATTTCCTCGATCAAGTCTGTGGATGGGGAGGTGATTTCGGACCATCAACAGTTAGCGGGGATGTTTTGGTCTGATTTTAATCAAAGAATGGGCCAGGCCAAAGGTATCCAAATGGGTTTTGACCTTGACACATTAATTACTAGGATTGATGGTCTTGAGAATTTGTCCTTGCCTTTCATGGACTCCGAGGTGGATACGGTGATTAAGAACATGCCCTCCGATCGCGCTCCGGGCCCTGACGGGTTTACTGGTCTTTTTTAAAGAAGTGTTGGAATATTTTGAAACAGGATTTTATGAAGCTAGTCCAGGATTTTTATGAAGGAAAGTGTGGCCTGGAGTTTCTGAATGCATCTCTTATTATCCTCATCCCCAAGAAGTTGAGCCCGGAATATATTGGCGATTTTAGGCCCATATCATTGATAAATACTTGCCTTAAGTTTTTAACTAAACTTTTGGCTAATCGTTTACAGGGTGTGATCTTAAAGTGCATTCACCGCAATCAATATGGGTTTCTTCGCTGTCGATCCATTCAGGATTGTCTAGCATGGTGTTTCGAATACATCCATCAGTGCAAGGCATCCAAAAGACCTATAATCCTTCTCAAGTTGGACTTCACGAAGGCGTTTGATACCATCGAGCATGAGCTTATTCTCAGGATGTTGAAATGTAAGGGCTTTGATAACCGTTGGACAAGTTGGATTGATAGCATGTTGTCCTCTGGGTCCTCTTCGGTTCTTTTAAATGGTGTGCCATGTAACCACTTTGTCTGCGGTTCGGGTGTGCGTCAAGGAGATCCATTATCCCCTTTATTATTCGTGATTGCTGTGGATTTATTATAGTCGGTGGTTAATGAGATGTGCGCAAGGAACATTCTCACACTTCCCATACCAACCTCTTCGATGGACTATCCGATTGTGCAATATGCCGACGACACACTAATTGTTCTTCCGGCGGTGGACAGCCAGCTCATTGCTTTCAAGGAAATGCTTGAGGTCTTTGCTAAGTCTACGGGTTTGCGGGTCAACTTTAGTAAATCCTCATTGATTCCAATGAATCTGTATGATGACGAGGGTAAGTGAGTTGCTGCGTTGCTTGGGTGTGAGGTTGGTTCCATGCCATTTACCTACCTAGGATTGCCAATGGGTACCTCTCGGCCCACAATTTATGACCTGCTGCCCTTAGTGGATCGCATAGGGAGAAGATTATCTGCTTCCTCTTGTTTGTTGAACCAAGGGAGCCGGCTGCAGTTTTTGAAATCTGTTCTTTGTTCCATGCCAATATACTTCCTGTGCACTCTCTCGTTGCCTCAAGGAATTTTGAAGCAGATTGAATGTATCATGCGACAATGTTTGTGGCGAGGAAATTCTGATACACCAAGGTAACCTTTGGCAGCTTGGGACTTGGTCTGTTGGCCCAAGAATCAGGGAGGCCCTGGAGTGCTTGACCTAGGCATACAAAACGATGCCTTGCTGATTAAGCATCTCTTCAATTTTTTTAATAAATTGGATGTGCCCTGGGTTTCGCTCATGTGGGACACATATTATGCTGCTGCACCACCCCAAGTCACTCAAAGTTGTGGTTCTTTCTGGTGGCGAGACGTGTTGAAGTTATATGACAAATTTTGTAAATTGGCCGTCCCTCACGTGCGCTCGGGGGATACGGTGGTTTTTTGGCTGGATCGTTGGCAACTTAATAACGCAGTGGTTATCATGCAACAACGATTCCCGAGGCTCCACTCTTTTGTGATTGATGACACACTTACCATCAAGGATGTGATGGAGCTGTCTGACCCGACCGACAATTTTCACCTGCCTTTATCAGTTGAAGCTTTCAAGGAATTCAATCAGCTTCAGGCTTTAATGCCTTTGATCAATTTGCATGAAGGGGAAAATGATGCCTTCAAAATCTGGGAATTATCGGTCAAGGATCTATTATTTGTCTTGTTTTTCTGACGTCGTGGTGGACCCCATATTTGGGTGGATCTGGAAATGTTCTTGCACACTCAAGCTCAAGGTGTATGGCTGGCTCCTTTTGATGGATCGTCTAAACACTAGGGACATGATGCAGCGAAGGCATTGGATTATTCAGGATGACACGTGTGCTATGTGTCTCTCAGCTTTGCATGAAGATAGAGCTCATCTCTTCTTTGCTTGCAACTTCAGCCAACGTGTCTAGAATTATTTGGGCATCTCATGGAATGTTCACCCTAACCAGACCACTTTTGAAATGGCTTGTGCGGCCAAGAAGGATTTTGGCTATCCTTTTTTACCGAGGTAGTATTCACGGCTACTTGGAATATTTGGACTCAAAGGAATGGGAGGATCTTCAGAAATGAGTTGCCTACTTTCAGATCTTGGAGGAGGAATTTTATTCATGATATTTCTCTTTTAGCTCATAGAATCAAGTGTAAATATAGAGATAGTCTAACCTCTTGGATAGATTCCCTACACTAATCTCTCTTTGTAAGTAGCCTCTACTCTTTAACCTTGTTCCTCTTTTGTAACTCTGTATCCTTTACTTCTTGGTTTTAATAAAGGGCTGTGAGGCTGTTGCCTTGCAGTATATAGTCAAAAAAAACCTACCGCCGTTGTGCTGCATCATCCCTTCCTCTTTGGGGAAATACCGACGTAGCTTCAATCGACATCAGGGCACGACACATGGCTAAGAAACAATAGTTGTGCTTTGGGGTGCCCCTGCCCCCGTATATGAAGTAGGAGAGGGAGGAGGCAAGCCAAGGGCACGCCATTGGGGGGGGGGCGACTAGGACTCATAGTCCAAGTCGGCCCCTTCCTTTCTTCCGCAGGGGAAAGGGGAAGGAGAGGAGAGGGGGAAGGAAAGGGGGCCGCGCCCCCTTCCCCTTGTCCAATTCGGACAACCCATGGAGGGGGCCTCCCCTTGTGGGCTTCCCTCTCTCTCCCCTATGGCCCATGTTGCCCCATTACTTCCCCGGGGGGTTCCGGTAACCTCCCGGTACTCCAATAAATACCCGAACCACTCCGAAACCACTCCGGTGTCCGAATACCATCGTCCAATATATCAATCTTTACCTCTTGACCATTTTGAGACTCCACATCATGTCTATGATCTCATCCTGGACTCCAAACAATCTTCGGTCACCAAAACACATAACTCATAATACAAATCGTCATCGAACGATAAGCGTGCGGACCCTACGGGTTCGAGAACTATGTAGACATGACCAAGACACATCTCCGATGAATAACCAACAACGGAACCTGGATGCTCTTATTGGTTCCTACATATTCTACGAAGATCTTTATCGGTCAAACCGCAATGACAACATACGTGATTCCCTTTGTCATAGGTATTTTACTTGCCCGAGATTCGATCGTCGGTATCTTCATACCTAGTTCAATCTCGTTAGTGGCAAGTCTCTTTACTCATTCCGTAATGCATCATCCCGCAACTAACTCATTAGTCACATTTCTTGCAAGGCTTATCGTGATGTGCATTACCGAGAGGGACCAGAGATACATCTCCGATACTCGCAGTGACAAATCCTAATCTCGATCTATGCCAACCCAACAAACACCTTCAAAGACACCTGTAGAGCATCTTTATAATCACCCAGTTACATTGTGACGTTTGATAGCACACAAGGTGTTCCTCTGGTATTCGGGAGTTGCATAATCTCATAGTCAAAGGAATATGTATAAGTCATGAAGAAAGCCATAGCAATAAAACTTAACGATCATTATGCTAAGCTAACGAATGGGTCATGTCCACCACATCATTCTCTAATGATGTGATGTGACCCTGTTCATCAAATGATAACACATGTCTATGGTCAGGAAACTTAACCATCTTTGATTAACGAGCTAGTCAAGTAGAGGCATACTAGGGACACTCTGTTTTGTCTATGTATTCACACATGTATCGAGTTTCCAGTTAATACAATTCTAGCATGGATAATAAACATTTATCATGATATAAGGAAATATAAATAACAACTTTATTATTGCCTCTAGGGTATATTTCCTTCAGTCTCCCACTTGCACTAGAGTCAATAATCTAGATTACATTATAATGATTCTAACACCCATGCAGACTTGGTGCTGATCATGTTTTACGAGGCTTAGTCAACGGGTCTGCAACATTCAGATCCGTATGTATTTTGCAAATCTCTATGTCTCCCTCCTTGACTTGATCGCGGATGGAGTTGAAGCGTCTCTTGATGTGTTTGGTTCTCTTGTGAAATCTGGATTCCTTTGCTAAGGCAATTGCTCCAGTATTGTCACAAAAGATTTTCATTAGACCCGATGCACTAGGTAATACACCTAGATCGGATATGAACTCCTTCATTTTCTGCTTCCGAAGTAGCTATGTACTCCGCTTCACACGTAGATCCCGCCACGACGCTCTGCTTGGAACTGCACCAACTGACAGCTCCGCCATTCAATATAAATACGTATCCGGTTTGTGACTTAGAGTCATCCGGATCAGTGTCAAAGCTAGCATCGACGTAACCATTTACGATAAGCTCTTTTTCACCTACATAAACGAGAAACATATCCTTAGTCCTTTTCAGGTATTTCAGGATGTTCTTGACCGCTAAACTTATAGCAAGGCACACATCAGGTCTGGTACACAACATTCCATACATGATAGAACCTATGGTTTAGGCATAGGGAATGACTTTCATTTTCTCTCTATCTTCTGCAGTGATCGGACAATGAGTCTGACTCAACTTCACACCTTGTAACACAGGCAAGAACCCTTTCTTTGAATGATCCATTTTAAACTTCTTCAAAACTTTATCAAGGTATGTGCTTTGTGAAAGTCCAATTGAGCGTCTTGATATATCTCTATAGATCTTGATGCCCAATATAAGCAGCTTCGCCGAGGTCTTTCATTGAAAAGTTCTTATTCAAGTATCCTTTTATGCTATCCAGAAATTCTGTATTATTTCCAATCAACAATATGTCATCCACATATAATATTAGAAATGCTACAGGCCTCCCACTCACTTTCTTGTAAATACAGGCTTCTCCAAAAGTCTGTATAAAACCATATGTTTTGATCACACTATCAAAGCATATATTCTAATTCCGAGAGGCTTGCACCAGTCCATAAATGGATCGCTGGAGCTTGCACACTTTGTTAGCACCTTTAGGGTCGACAAAACCTTCTGGTTGCATCATATACAATTCTTCTTTAAGAAATCCATTAAGGAATGCAGTTTTGACGTCCATTTGCCAAATTTCATAATCATAAAATGCGACAATTGCTAACATGATTCAGACGGACTTAAGCATCGCTACGGGTGAGAATGTATCATCATAGTCAACTCCTTGAACTTGTCAAAAACCTTTCGCAACAAGTCGAGCTTTGTAGACAGTAACATTACCATCAGCGTCAGTCTTCTTCTTGAAGATCCATTTATTCTCTATGGCTTGCCGATCATCGAGCAAGTCAACCAAAGTGCATACTTTGTTCTCATACATGGATCCCATCTCAGATTTCATGGCCTTAAGCCATTTTGCGAAATCTGGGCTCATCATCACTTCCTCATAGTTCGTAGGTTCGTCATGGTCTCGTAACATGACTTCCAGAACAGGATTACCGTACCACTCTGGTGCGGAACATACTCTAGTTGACCTATGAGGTTCGGTAGTAACTTTATCTAAAGTTTCATGATCGTCATCATTAACTTCCTCACTAATTGGTGTAAGCATCACTAGAACTGATTTATGTGATGAACTAATTTCCAATTCAAGAGATGGTACAACTACCTCATCAAGTTCTACTTTCCTCCCACTCACTTCTTTCGAGAGAAACTCCTTCTCTAGAAAGGATCCATTCTTAGCAACAAATATATTGCCTTTGGATCTGTGATAGAAGGTGTACCCAATAGTTTCTTTTGGGTATCCTATGAAGACGCACTTCTCCGATTTGGGTTCGAGCTTATCAGGCTGAAGCCTTTTCACATAAGCATCCTAACCCCAAACTTTAAGAAACGACAGCTTAGGTTTCTTGCCAAACCATAGTTCATACAGTGTCGTCTCACGGATTTAGATGGTGCCCTATATAACGTGAATGGAGCTGTCTTTAATGCATAACCCCAAAATGATAGTGGTAAATTGGTAAGAGACATCATAGATCACATCATATCTAATAAAGTACGGTTACAACGTTCGGACACACCTTTACGCTGTGGTGTTCCAGGTGGCGTGAGTTGCGAAACTATTCCACATTGTTTTAAATGAAGACCAAACTCGTAACTCAAATATTCGCCTCCGCGATCAGATTGTAGAAACTTTATTTTCTTGTTACAATGATTTTCTACTTCACTCTGAAATTATTTGAACTTTTCAAATGTTTCAGACTTATGTTTCATTAAGTAGATATACCCATATCTACTCACATCATCTGTGAAGGTCATAAAATAACGATACCAGTCGCGAGCCTCAACACTCAGTGGACCGCATACATCAGTATGTATTATTTCCAATAAATTAGTGGCTCGCTCCATTGTTCCAGAGAACGGAGTCTTAGTCATGTTGCCCATGAGGCATGGTTCGCAAGCATCAAGTGATTCCAAAAGCCCATCAGCATGGAGTTTCTTCATGCGCTTTACACCAATATGACCTAAATGACAGTGCCACAAATAAGTTACACTATCATTATTAACTTTGCATCTTTTGGCATCAATATTATGAATATGTGTATCACCATGATCGAGATTCAACAAAAATAGACCACTCATCAAGGGTGCGTGACCATAAAAGATATTACTCATATAAATAGAACAACCATCACTACTGCAGGGTGCTGCTAACTCGACACTACGATCAGAGACCCTTCGACGAAACTGTGTGTGATGCCATAATCGCATATGATGGTGTAAAAAACCCATAAAAAAGGTGCAAAACATTTGCGATGGCGAAGCCATCAAACATGGTTCAGATTTTAGTTGATGTGTGATGTAGGGCATATAGTTCAGTTGAATTAACTGTTTGCGATGAGGAGTAACAAAAGAAACGGGCAACCAGATGGAGGTGTGTGCTATATACAGCATACGGTTCACCCGGATGAACTATCTGTGATTAGGCAACACAAAAGAAACGGTTAGCCAGATGAAGGTGTGTGCGATATACGGCATGCGGTTTACTCGGATGAACTGTTTGCGTTGAGACATGAGAATAGAAATGATTCAACTTAACAAGATGTGTGTGATACGCGACAAACAAGTGTGTAATAAAAAATGTGTGTGAAGACCGATAATAACACAGACGATTGCTGCTAATAAGACGTGTGTGTTTTGCGATGGGATTGCATACAGAACAACAACATATATACACACACACTTATAAGGACATGCTTGCATAACCAAATTAAACATCCACTTACATAGGTGGCTACTACAACCATGACATTTGCACACACCAAAGTAAACTATTACATGCATAATTACATAGGTGGCTACTACAGACATGGCATTTTCACACACCAATAAAGTAAACTATATATTACATGCATGATTAACTAGCATAAACGACCATCTGATTATCATCTACTTCTTGTGACGCTTGCTTTGCTTGTGGCTCGATCCGGGCTCGTCGATTTGGGTAACGAGGCACTTCCTCATGTCAACGATCCACATGTGCATCTCGTAGCATGCGTACACGCTCTTGGCTGCGAACCTGAGGTGAGGTTCATCCAGTTGCCGCATCCAGGCCTTGTGCCAGGATAGGGGACTTGTTCTCTAGGCATCCTGCTTCATCTTTTCGTAGTAGGGGTCGATGATGGCCGAGGCGAGTTCGACCAGGGAGTCCTTCTTCGTGCTGCCCCAGACCTTGTAGTGGTCACATATTTTAACAAGGTCCTTGCAGGCCATGCCCGTAACACTTAGTGCTTTTACATCGTTGGTGGTTTCCACCATGGCGAATGTAACACCCCGGGTGTCATGCTACGGTAAACTCCTCTTAATGGTGCCATGTCATCATGTTAGTTAAGCCAAATTGCCACCTGGTAAAAGTCAAAGCCAATTTCAAATTTAGAGTAAAGACAAATAATTTATTTCTTCTAGTACTAAAACAAAATTGTACATAATGTTGCAAATATTTCCAAAGCAATTATTAAAAAAACCAACATTGTTTGGATTTTTCCATATTGACCCTAGCAACCAAAGCACTGGATCAGCGGCAAATAAATCACCTTTTCAATTTCCAAAAAAGTTAAACAATTCCAAATTCTATGGAACTTTTGTGCACCCTAAAAATATTGTAATGTATTTATGTGGACAGTTTCACATTTTACAAAATCATTTGCTATCAAGAGAAAATGCAAAACAAAGAAAGAAATGCCAGAGAAAGAAAAAGGAAAAGGGGATCTAATCCACTGTACCACCGGGCCTCTAGTGACTACAGGGTGGCCCGCCCCCTTTGTGCTGGCCTTTCCCTAACCTCTCATGAGAGGCAGGGAGGCCAGAGAGTGCATGCCGTCCATCGGCCGGATGGCGTGCTGTCGAGAATCCCGGGGCTCCCGCTCGCGGATAAGGGCAGCCCCTCCTACTCCCTCTCTCTCCCAGTAACCCTAGTCCCCAAATCCCCCTCTCCCTCGCTCATATTCGACGACCTGGAAGAGGCCAAGCTCGCGGTCATCGTCATTGTCATCGATCCCGTGGCCACCGACCTCCCTTCGTCGTACCAAGACGTCCAGGAGCTCCGCCATCGTCGTCTCCGATGCCCTCGCCTATCGGTTGGAGCTCGAATTGCCTGCTGCCTCGCCATCGCGCGGTCTTCTCCGCCACGGCCGCCGCATCTCGTCGACGAGCGCGACGCGTCTGGCCACCTCCGCGCCTTTCGGCCATGTCGACAAACCCCCATGTGAGCTCCTCCTCCGACCCCCCGCTTTGCCCCCTCGATCCACTCCGTTAGCCGCCGCTCCCGTGCTTGCCTTAGTCGCCATGGACGCGCCGGAGTCCCGTGTATGTGCTGCTTCTGTTGCGGGCCACTCATGCTCCCACTTCTTCTCGTCGTTGTTGCCGTTAGTTGCGGCCGTGCCCGCATTCCCTGTCGCGCCCTCGCTACCGCGAGGCCAGCCCCGCACGCGCCCGTCAGCCCTTTGCTGCTCGCGCCCGCCCACCTGCGCTGCTGTCTGTCATCGCTGCTCGCTGTGCCTGTGCTACTCCTACTGCCGTTAGCTGCTACTTGCTGCTGCACCTGATTGCCGCCGCTGCTGCAACTCGCCGCCATCGCTGCTTCGGTGCTGGCCTCGACTGTGGCTATGGCCAGGGCCGAGCGTGTGTGTGCACCGTGCGTGTGTGTCGTGTGCGTGTGGCCGGCTGGGCTATGCCCAGTAGTGGCCGACCCTTGCTTAGATTAGTACTGCTAGGTATTAATTAGTGCTAAGTTAGTCTAGTAGTAGATGACATGTAGGCCCCTTTAAATAAGTTAGATTTATTTATTTGTTTAGGTAAATTGTCCGTGACATGTGGGCCACACCTGCCCTTTGATTAGTCAAAATTGACTTAGTCAATTCGGTTTAAGCTAAATATAATAATCCTAAAAATTTAATTAAACTTTGAAAAATTATATAAAATAAACCGTAACTCGGATGAAAAAGTTTTCTACATGAAAGTTGCTTAGAAAAATCCAACGAATCCGGATACGCGGTCCGTTCATCTGTCACATGCCCCTAGCATGCTGAACATGGAACCATCCCCTCTCTTTTCATCTGTCTAGAAAACGCCAAATGCCGGAAAAACCCTCCGGATGTTTCCCTCTCCGTCTGCAACGTCTAGCACTGCATTAGTTCACCCCTAGCACCGCATATTACCATGTTATGCTTTATGATGATTTGTTTTCTTTATATTTATTGTTTCTCCCCTCTTCTCTCCGGTAGACCCCGAGACCGATGATGCCCCTGTGATTGACTACGTCGACGACACTTCTTCCTTTTCAGCAGAGCTTCCAGGCAAGCCCCCTCTCTTCTGATCATGTCGATATTGCCCATTCCATTCTCTCATGCTTGCATTAGTTTTTGCTACTATAATTGATTGCTCCTATTCTGATGCATAGCCTGTTTTTGCTACCTTCTTTCATACCTTACCTGCTTATTCTAAACTGCTTAGTATAGGCTGGTTAGAGATCCATCAGTGACCCCCATCTTGTCCCAGTTGCCCCGCTTTATGTTTGATGACTCGATCAACGCGATCGACGACCAGGACCCGACACCGCACATCACCCCCCTTAGTTGTACGACTCTGCAGAGTTATAATCGAGTGCCAAGGGTGGTACCTCGACAACACTTCTGATGTTAACCCTGCAGTGTAGCTATTTGGTCGTGGTCATCAAGGGTGATTATGTAACGCCCGTATGTAACTTGCCATATTTGTATTCAAACTCTTGCCATTTTCGGCACTAAGTTATGATATTCCCTCGTGGTTGGGTTTTTCTTTGTTTTGCATTTTGTCCATGTCATGCATCTCATATCATGTCATCATGTGCATCGCATTTGCATACGTGCTCGTCTCATGCATCCGAGCATTTTCCCCATTGTCCGTTTTGCATTTCGGCACTCCTACGTCCTCCGGTGTCCCCTTTTGTCTCTTTTCATGTGCCGGTGTTAAATGTTCTTGGTTTGGACTGAGACTTGCCAAGAGGCCTTGGTATACTACCGGTAGACCACCTGTCAAGTTTCGTGCCATTTAGACTTCGTTTGATACTCCAACGGTTAACTGAGGAACCATAAAGGCCTCATGTGTGTTGCAGCCTAACACCCCTCCAAAGTGGCCCAAAACCCACCTAACCCCCCCATCCTCTCGGTCGTTCGATCATGATCGCGTGGCCAAAAACCGCACCTCATTTGGACTCTCCTAGCTCCCTCTATCTATAAATAGGCCTTCCCCTCCAAAAATTCGGGTCCAAACCCTAGCCTTCTTCCACCCCGCGCCACCGGACACGTCCGATCCGGCCGGACACGTCCACCTCGCCCGCGCCAGCCAATCGCCACTCGACATGTCACCGCTGCCCGCGCCCACATCACCGCATCCGCGCCGGCCCACCGCGGCCCAGGTCGCCCCCCCGGCCCGCGACGCTGCTCGGACCGCTCCCGAGGCGCGCCGCCTCCCGCGCCGCCGCCGACCGCTCCCCGCCGCCTTGGTCGCCGACCGCCGCCCTGCCGCCTCAACGCCGCGATGCCACCGCGGATCCCTTGCCACCGGCCGCTTCCGCCACCTCACCGCCTCGCCCTCTTCGGCTCCGGCCAGATCCGGTCGAGGTGCGACCGGATCCGGCGACCCCGAGCCCGGCCACCGCCTTCCCCGCTGCTCCGGCCGGTTCTCCGGCGAGCTCGTGCCGCCACCTCCATCCGCGTGCCCTGAAAACCCTAGATCTGGCCGGAGAGGTCTAATTTCTCTAAGTCCTCGTCCCTCTTCATTTTTTAAGCATTCTTCATCATGTCGTATCTTTGCATCTGTAGTTTCATTTTGCGCGTGTGATATATCAAATTGTTCGTCTGGATGTGCTCTTCATTTCATTACATTGCACCATGCTTGTTTGAGTCCATCTTGATGCATAAAATGCTGTTGCAAGAGTGCTATATAATGTTAGTTTCTGTTTCTTAACAGATTATGGACATTTGTCATTTTTGTCATGTTTAATGTGTGCCTCCTATGAACTTGAGCCCTACATGTGTTTTGGGCTATGCCATGCCATCTTTACAGGGGTGTATGCCATGTATTTTTGTGATCAATGTGGTGACTAGGACAAGCATGCAAAGTAGCTCTCATGATGTTGCTGATTTCAGGGACTTAGAATTCTTCTAAGTCATTTCCCTGATGTTATTTTTATGCCATGTATTCATGTTGCTACAGAGTGATCCATGCCTCTTTTGAGCATGTTCATTAAGGATGATTTTGAGATATTGTTATGCTCTATCCATCCATGTCTTTGTTTGAAATTGTGGAGTACCCTAGCATGACTCAATCTTGCTCTACTTTTGCTATAAAATGTTCCTGGCAGATTGTTTACATGTTACTCAATTTTGCCGAGGTTGTTGTAATTGATCCTTGCATGATATGAGGTGGTACTTGCCATGGTTAGCTATTTAATCATGTCTTCTTGCTAGGTGTATGCTTAGTTTGTCATGCAATGACTTGTGGTGAGTGCATCGAGCTCGCAAACATGCCTACGTAACTCTGTTTATGCCATGCCCAGTTTTTCTGCTAAGTCTGAATCTGTTAACGAAACTTACTATGTTTTATGGGTGCCATCATATCTTCTGATCCTTTTTGGCTTATGGTCAGTAAGTGACTTTTGTTATATGCTTTGAGTAGATTCATGCCATGCCTTGCTTTGCCATGATCTGATCCTGTAGCATGTTGTTTTATTGCTCTAAACATTGCCTCCTGATGTTAATTCCTGGCATGTTGTTATTTTCACTAAGTCTGTGAACCTGATATCTTTTGCACTTTTGCCATGCTTGTTTGAGCCTGCTATTGTGTGATTTAGCCGAAGCTCAGTGTTCATCTTTTGTTAAGCATCTTGAGTGGATCACTGCCATGTGCTTTGTTGCTATATTAGAGTGCAGTAGCTTAGTTTCTTGATGCATTTTAGTTGGCATTGTGTTGTTAATCGCAGGATAGTGCCATTATTGTTTTGCTTGCCATTTGCAAACCGTGCATCCGATTCCGGTGATCTTTATATCGATTTCGACCGAAATCAACTCATCTTTCCAGCGGTGCTCTTAGTTTGCCAAGTTGAGGCCTGGTTCAATCATTTCCTTCTAGAGCATGCATATGCATTGCATATCACATCCCGCATATCATGCCATGTTTTGCATCATGTTGCTTGCGCATTGCACCATAGTTGATCGTGGTTCCATTTGCTTGTGTTCTTGATTTGGATAGATCCGAGAGAAGAGTACGTGATCGAGGAACCCGTTGAGTACACTTACGAGGATCAAGCTTACGTCAACTCGGAGAACTTTGCAGGCAAGATGACCATACCCTCGAAATCACTTCTATCTTTGCTTACTAGTTGCTCGCTCTTTTGCTATGCCTATGCCGCGATACCTACCACATGCTTTTCATGCCTCCCATATTGCCATGTCAAACCTCTAACCCACCTTGTCCTAGCAAACCGTTGTTTGGCTATGTTACCGCTTTGCTCAGCCCCTCTTATAGTGTTGCTAGTTGCAGGTGAAGATTGGAGTTTGTTCCTTGTTGGAACATGTTTATTGTTGGGATATCATTATTATATCTTGTTTACTTTAATGCATATATATACTTGGTAAAGGATGGAAGGCTCGGCCTTATGCATGGTGTTTTGTTCCACTCTTGCCGCCCTAGTTTCCGTCATACCGGTGTTATGTTCCTTGATTTTGTGTTCCTTACACGGTTGGGTTATTATGGGAACCCCTTGACAGTTCGCCTTGAATAAAACTCCTCCAGCAAGGCCCAACCTTGGTTTTACCATTTGCCACCTAGCCTTTTTCCCTTGGATTTCGCGGACTCAAGGGTCATCTTTATTTTAACCCCCCGGGCCAGTGCTTCTCTAAGTGTTGGTCCAAACTGGGCGATGTCCGGCGCCCCCTGGGCAACCAGGGTCTATGCCAACCCGATGTCTTGCCCATCCGGTGTGCCCTGAGAATGAGATATGTGCAGCTCCTATCGGGATTTGTCGGCATATTCGGGTGGCTTTGCTGGTCTTGTTTTACCATTGTCGAAATGTCTTGTAACCGGGATTCCGAGTCTGATCGGGTCATCCTGGGAGAAGGAATATCCTTCGCTGACCGTGAGAGCTTGTGATGGGCTAGGTTGGGACTCCCCTGCAGGGATTTGAACTTTCGAAAGCCGTGCCCGCGGTTATGGGCAGATGGGAATTTGTTAATACCCGGTTGTAGAAAACCTGAACTTAACTTAATTAAAATGGATCAACAGCATGTGTAGCCGTGATGGTCTCTTTTCTGTGGAGTCCGGGAAGTGAACACGGTCTCGTGTTATGCTTGAATGTAAGTAGTTATAGGATCACTTCTTGATCATAGATTCTCGAACGTGCTTTGCCTTCTCTTCTCGCTCTCATTTACGTAAGTTAGCCACCATATATGCTAGTGCTTGCTGCAGTTCCACCTCATACCTTTGCCTACCCATAAGCTTAAATAGTCTTGATCACGAGAGTGTGAGATTGCTGAGTCCCCGTGACTCACAGATTACTTCCAAAACCAGATGCAGGTGTCGATGATGCCATTCCAGGAGATGCGACTGAACTCAAGTGAGAGTTCGATGAGGACTCAGGACGTTACTACGTTTCTTTTCCAGACGATTAGTAGTGGAGCCCAGTTGGGGCGATCGGGGATCTTATGCATTTGGGGTTGTCTTTATTTTGGTTCCGTAGTCGGACCTTGATTGTATCTGGATGTTGTAATGCTATATTTATGTATTGTGTGAAGTGGCAATTGTAAGCCAACTCTGTACCTGTTTCTTATTCAGTACATGGGATGTGTAAAGATTACCCCTCTTGCGACATGCCTACAATGCGGTTATGCCTCTAAGTCATGCTCCGACACGTGGGAGATATAGCCGCATCATGGGTGTTACAAGTTGGTATTAGAGCCTTCCCCGACTTAGGAGCCCCCCGCTTGATCGAATCGCTGGCGTTGTTGAGTCTAGAAAAATGTTTTGAGTCTTTTAGGATTATATATATCGGAGAGTAGGATTCTTTTTACTCCTCAGTCCCTTCGTCGCTCTAGTGAGGCATCCTGACATAGAGTTTTGACTCTTCTCTTCTCAAATTTCACTAATTTTTTTTAGGATCACGCGGGTATCTTGGAATCGTTCTGATGGTTTTTTGACGAGAACATTGTTCTTGGTGCCTCCTGACATTTAGGGGTTGTGGTAGTGTCCTGGGGAGTTGAGCTCCGAGGTGTTGTCGTCACAATTTTATCTTTGCAGTTCTGGAATACCTGAGTTTTGCCGACATCGAAAATCTCTTTTATGCAGTTGTTGGTGAGATAACCTCGACGCCACCCAGTACTGGGGCGGGAGTTCGGGAGTATTGCCATAACTCGTATAACGGATGCTTTTCGAAGGTTGAGCTAAATGATTTCCGAAGGTTTCTTGGTTATGTGTTGAAGGATGGATGCAGCTGGATGTAGGATTTGCTAGTTTTGGGTGAGATATTATGCTTCCCCTATATCCCCAACACCTGATTGCATAACCGGAAAGTTTCGGGAGTTTCATAGGTGGGAATTCATGTAGCTCTAGTATTTCTTCCGCAGATATTTGGTTTGTGATTGGGTAATCCTTACCAAGTATTTGTTCATGTTCGTACCTTGTTGTTTTATTCGTCTACCGCTATCTAAGTGGCTTCTCAATTTATGGAAGTGTGACCATTTAATTTGGAATCCATTCGTTCATTATTGTTCGAATGTTAAGGCTATATGTTGCAATTTCGATCCATTTGATTCAGCTTGAGTATATGTCTTTCAAGATGCTAACGGATGTCACCCTCTTCAGGATGGCTCCTCCAACGCATCAGAATCCGGAACCACCGCCACCACCTCCACCTCCCGAGGCATGGCAAGCTGTGATGGCCGCTACCAACGCCAACACATAGTTGATTATGCAACTCTTGCAAGAGCGCAACCAAGGAAATCAAGGCAATGGCAATAATCAAACTCAGTTTGCTACCCTCAACCAGTTCCTTGCAAACCAGCCAAAGACCTTCATTAACTGTGTCGAGGCCACATACGCTGATGATTGGCTCGTGGATATATGCAAACATTTTGAGTGCAGCAACGTCAGGCCTGAGGACTTTGTCAAGTCTGCTTCATTCCAACTCAAAGACCAAGCTGCTGAGTGGTATCAACAATACAAAGATTCCAGAGGAGGTCGTGTGATTACCTGGGATGATTTCCTCCAAGACTTCAGAGCTCACCACATTCCTCAGAGTGTTGTTGAGAGCAAGCGTGAGGAGTTCCGCAATCTGAAGCAGGGCAGCTTGTCTGTTTACCAATACAACATCATGTTCCAGAAGCTCGCTCGCTTCGCCAAGCAAGACGTCCCTGACGAGAAGAGCATGATTTATCAGTTCAGAGGTGGCCTCAGAGAAGATCTGCAACTAGCCCTTGTGCTTTTTGAGCCAAAAAAGTATGATGAGTTGTACAATATGGCATTAAAGCAAGAAGCTGCTCAGCTCAAGTGTGATGCTTCCAAGAAGAGAGTCAGGGATGCAACTCCTTCTTCTTCAACTCAAGTGGCAGCTAAGCAGCAAAAGTATTGGTTGCCTCCTCCTCCTCCGTTCCGCCAGCCTTATCAGCAGAAGAGCAAAGGTGGCAATGGATCTTCCCACCCACCCAACCCAGGCTTTCAGAACAAGGCTTCGTCTCATGCTCCAAGATCAAGTGCTCCGTATCACCGTCCGCTCTCAGAGGTTACGTGCAACAAGTGTCAGCAGAAAGGTCACTATGCAAACAAATGCTTCAACCAGAGGCGTCTTCCGGCTCCTCCTGTGAGATCTTCCAGCAATGCAGTGGTCAAGCATAATCCCAAGTCTGCAAAGGTCAACATGATGAACGCAGCTTAGGCAGAGGACTCTTCAGAAGTGATCATGGGTAACCTTCCTATTAATGATATTCCTGCAAGAGTTCTTTTTGATACTGGTGCATCTTTGTCATTCATATCGAAGCCTTTTGCATCCATGCACGATTTGCATACTGTCAATTTGCCTAAGCCGATAGCGGTTTCCTCTCTGGGTTTGTTCATGAACACCAAAATGATGGCTCCAGATGTTTCTATCAAGATGGGAGATTATAAATTTCTGTCCTCTCCAATGGTCCTTAGTAACTCAGATATTGATCTAATTCTCGGCATGGACTGGCTTTCTAAGAACAAGGCTCAACTTGATTGTGCTGCCAGGCAGATTCAATTGACACACTCGTCTGATCGTCTTTGCCACTCGTGATGATACCATTCGACTGTTTTCTCTCAATGAGAAGGGTGAGTTGAATGCCATCTCTCAGATTCCAGTCATTTGCGAATATCAAGACGTCTTTCCAGAAGAGCTTCCAAGAATGCCTCCTCACCGGCCAGTTGAACTCGTCATTGATCTTGAGCCTGGCACGGAACCTGTTTGCAAACGTCCTTACAAGCTTGGACCTGAAGAGTTGAAGGAGCTGAAGAAACAACTCGATATACAAGAGCGTATGGGTCTCATCCGACCAAGTTCTTCTCCATGGGGTTGTGGTGTTCTTTTTGTCAAGAAGAAGGATGGAACGGACTGACTTTGTGTCGACTATCGTCCATTGAACAAGAAGACCATAAAGAACAAGTATCCACTTCCCAACATCAATGAGCTATTCGAACAACTCAAAGGTGCTCAAGTATTCTCCAGGCTTGACCTTTGTATGGGCTATCATCATATTTGCATTCGTGAACAAGACATCCCCAAGACAGCATTCAGAACAAGCTATGGTTCATATGAATACACTGTCATGTCTTTCAGCCTTGTCAACGCTCCTCCAACATTTTCTCGCATGATGAACTTCATCTTCAACCCCTATACAAATGACTTCGTCTTGGTCTATCTCGATGGCATTTTGGTCTTTTCCAAGAACAAGGAGGATCATGCCAAGCACTTGACATTGGTGCTGGACAAACTCAGAGAACATTAGTTCTATGCGAAGTTTTCAAAGTGCAAATTTTGGCTCGATGAGGTTCTCTACCTTGGGCATATCATCTCCTCCAAGGGCATAGCTGTTAATCCTGAGAAGGTGTCTGTAATTGTGAATTGGGAACTGCCTCAGAATGTGAAGCAACTCCGCAGTTTCCTTGGGCTTGCAAGCTACTGTCGAAGGTTCGTTGAGAATTTCTCTAAGATCGCGAAGCCTCTTTCCAACCTCCTCCAGAAGCATGTGAAGTATGTCTGGACGCCTGAATGTGACATCACTTTCAACACCCTCAAAGAGAAGTTAGTCACAGCTCCAGTTCTGACTCCTCCTGATGAATCCAAACCATTCGAGGTTTTCTATGATGCTTCCCTTCAAGGTCTCAGTGCTGTGTTAATGCAAGAGAATAAAGTTGTGGCCTATACCTCTCGCCAGTTGAAGCCCAACGAAAAGAACTACCCCACTCATGACCTCGAGTTGGCGGCAGTTGTCCATGCTCTTTTAACATGGAGACATCTCTTGTTGGGAAGAAAAGTGGACATCTTCATTGATCATAAGAGTCTCAAGTACATCTTCACTCAGCCCAACCTCAACCTTAGGCAAACTCATTGGGTCGAGATGATTCAAGAGTATAATCCGAGTATTGAATATACTCCGGGCAAGGCCAATGTCATTGCTGACGCTTTGAGCAGGAAGGCTTACTGCAACAGCTTGATTCTCAAGCCCTTCCAACCGGATCTTTGTGAAGCTTTCCGCAAACTTAATCTCCAAGTTGTTCCTCAAGGATTCCTTGCCAACCTCCAAGTCTCTCCTAGTTTGGAAGATTAGATTCGTGAGGCTCAACTTCTTGATGCTATGGTGAAGAAGGTGAAGATTGGGATTGCCAAGAGCCAACCCAAGTACAGGTGCTATCGCCTTGATCACAAGGATACTCTATTCTTCAAGGATCGCATTGTTGTTCCTAAGGGTGACCTTCGTAAAGTCATTATGAACGAGGCTATAATTCACTCCTGTCTATTCATCCTGGAAGTACAAAGATGTACCATGACCTCAAGCAGATGTATTGGTGGACTCGAATGAAGCGCGAGATTGCTCAGTTCGTGAATGAATGTGATGCCTGCAGAAGAGTGAAAGCAGAACACCAACGGCCAACTGGTCTCCTCCAACCTCTTGCCATCCCAGAATGGAAGTTTGACCATATTGAGATGGACTTTGTGACTGGATTTCCCAAGTCCAAGCGTGGCAATGATGCTATCTTCGTTGTCATCGACAAGCTCACTAAAGTGGCCCATTTTCTTCCTATCAAAGAATCTATCACAACAGCTCAGTTGGCAGAGCTATATACCTCCAGGATTGTCTCTTTGCACAGCATTCCGTAGTTCATATCTTCATATCATGGAAGCATCTTTACCTCTAAGTTCTGGGATTCCTTTCAGAAGGCTATGGGCACCAATATTTGCTTCAGCACAGCCTTTCATCCTCAAACTAGTGGCCAAGTCAAGAGAGTCAATCAAATTCTTGAAGATATGCTCAGGGCATGTGTCATTTCTTTCGGTATGAAGTGAGAATATTGTCTTCCATATGCCTAGTTCTCCTACAACAACAGCTTCCAAGCGAGTTCGGGCAAGGCCCCATTCGAGATTCTCTATGGCAGAAAGTGTCGTACTCCTCTTAACTGGTCAGAGACTGGTGAACGCCAACTTCTTGGCAATGACTTGATCAGAGAGGCTGAAGAAATGTGCAAAGTCATTCGTGAAAATCTCAAAGCCGCGCAATCGCGCCAGAAGAGTTACTATGATAGCAAGCATCATGACTTGGCTTTCGAGATCGGAGATCATGTCTACCTTCACGTCTCTCCAATGAAAGGTACTTGTCACTTCGGTATCAAAGGGAAGCTTGCCCCTAGATACGTGGGTCCTTTCAAGATCATTGGCAAAAGAGGCGATCTTGCCTATCAACTTGAGCTTCCATCCAACTTTGCAAACGTGCATGACGTGTTTCACGTGTCTGAGCTTCGCAAGTGTTTCAAGACTCCTGATTGCAGCATCAACTTCGAAGAGATTGATCTCCAAGAAGACCTTTCTTATCATGAGCATCCCGTTGCTATTCTTGAAGAAACTGAGCGCAAGACTCGCAACAAGTCTATCAAATTCCTGAAAGTGAAGTGGTCACATCATTCCGACCGTGAAGCCACCTGGGAACGCGAGGACCACCTCCGTTCCGAATATCCAGAGTTTTTCCAGTCCTAGATCTCGGGACGAGATCCTTTCGTAGTGGTGGAGTGTTGTAATGCCCTGTATGTAACTTGCCATATTTGTATTCCAACTCTTGCCATTTTCGGCACTAAATTATGATATTCCCTCGTGGTTGGGTTTTGTCTTTGTTTTGCATTTTGTCCATGTCATGCATCTCATATCATGTCATCATGTGCATCGCATTTGCATACGTGCTCGTCTCATGCAACCGAGCATTTTCCCCGTTGTCCATTTTGCATTTCGGTACTCCTACGTCCTCCGGTGTCCCCTTTTGTCTCTTTTCGTGCGCGGGTGTTAAATGTTCTCGGTTTGTACCGAGACTTGCCAAGCAGCCTCGCTATACTACTGGAAGACCACCTGTCAAGTTTCGTGCCATTTGGACTTCGTTTGATACTCCAACGGTTAACCGAGGAACCATAAAGGCCTCGTGTGTGTTGCAGCCCAACACACCCTCCAAAGTGGCCCAAAACCCACCAAAACCCCCTCCATCCTCTCGGTCGTTTGATCATGATCGCCTGGCCGAAAACCGCACCTCATTTGGACTCTCCTAGCTCCCTCTATCTATAAATAGGCCTTCCCTTCCAAAAATTCGGGTCCAAATCCTAGCCTTCTTCCACCCCGCGCCGCCGGACACGTTCGATCCGGCTGGACACGTCCACCTCGTCCACGCCAGCCAATCGCCGCTCGACATGTCACCGCCGCCCACGCCCACATCACCGCGTCCGCGCCGGCCCGCCGTGGCACAGGTCGCCCCCCGGCCCGCGATGCCGACCGACCGCGCCCGAGGCGCGCCGCCTCCCGCGCCGCCACCGACTGCTCCCCGCCGCCCCGCCGCCTCAACGCCGCCGCGGATCCCTCGACGCCGGCCACTTCCGCCACCTCGCCGCCTCACCCTCTTCGGCTCTAGCCAGATCCGGTCGAGGAGCGACCGGATCCGGCGACCCCGAGCCCGGCCGCCGCCTTCCCCACTACTCCGGCCGGTTCTCCGGCGAGCTCGCACTGCCACCTCGATCCACGTGCCCCGGAAACCCTAGATCTGGCCGGAGAGGTCTAATTTCTCTAAGTCCTCGTCCCTGTTCATGTTTTAGGCATTCTTCATCATGTTGTATCTCTGCATCCGTAGCTCTGTTTTGCGCGTGTGATATATCGAATTGTTCGTCTGGATGTGCTCTTCATTTCATTCCATTGCACCATGCTTGTTTGAGTCCATCTTGATGCCTAAAATGCTATTGCAAGAGTGCTATATAATGTTAGTTCCAGTTTCTTAACAGATTATGGACATTTGTCATTTTTGCCATGTTTAATGTGTGCCTCCTATGAACTTGAGCCGTACATGTGTTTTGGGCTATGCCATGCCATCTTTACAGGGGTGTATGCCATGTATTTTTTTGATAAATTTGGTGACTAGCACAAGCATGCAAATGAGCTCTCGTGATGTTGCTGATTTCAGGGACTTAGAATTTTTCTGTCATTTCCCTGATGTTATTTTTATGCCATGTATTCATGTTGCTACAGAGTGATCCATGCCTCTTTTGAGCATGTTCAGTAAGGATGATTTTGAGATATTGTTATGCTCTATCCATTCATGTCTTTGTTTGCAATTACGGAGTACCCTAGCATGACTCAATCTTGCTCTACTTTTGCGATAAAATGTTCCTGGCAGATTGTTTACGTGTTAATCAATTTTGCCGAGGTTGTTTTAGTTGATACTTGCATGCTATGAGGTGGTACTTGCCATGGTTAGCTATTTGATCATGTCTTCTTGCTGGGTGTACACTTAGTTTTTCATGCAATGCCTTGTGGTGAGTGCATCGAGCTCACAAACATGCCTACGTAACTCTGTTTATGCCATGCCCAGTTTTTCTGCTAAGTCTGAATCTGTTAACGAAACTTACTATGTTTACATGGGTCCCATCATATCTTCTGATCCTTTTTGGCTTATGGTCAGTAAGGGACTTTTGTTATATGCTTTGATTAGATTCATGCCATGGCTTGCTTTGCCATGATCTGATCCTGTAGCATGTTGTTTTATTGCTCTAAACATTACCTCCTGATGTTAATTCCTGGCATGTTATTTTCACTAAGTCTGTGAACCTGATATCTTTTGCACTTTTGCCATGCTTGTTTGAGCCTGCTATTGTGTGATTTAGCCATAGCTTAGTGCTCATCTTTTGTCAAGCATCTTGAGTGAATCACTGCCATGTGCTTTGTTGCTATGTTAGAGTGTAGTAGCTTAGTTTCTTGATGCATTTTAGTTGGCATCGTGCTGTTAATCGCAGGATAGTGCCATTATTGTTTTGCTTGCCATTTGCAAACCGTGCATCTGATTTCGGTGATCTTTATATCGATTTAGACCGAAATCAACTCATCTTTCCAGAGGCGCTCTTGGTTTGCCAAGTTGGGGCCTGGTTCAATCTTTTCCCTCCGGAGCATGCATATGCATTGCATATCACATCCCGCATATCATGCCATGTTTTGCATCATGTTGCTTGCGCATTGCACCATGGTTGATCATGGTTCCCTTTGCTTTTGTTCTTGCGTTGGTTAGAGCTGGGAGATGAGTACGTGATCGAGGAAACCGTTGTGTATGCTTACGAGGATCAAGCTTACGTCAACTCGGAGAACTTTGCAGGCAAGATGACCATACCCTCGAAATCACTTCTATCTTTGCTTGCTAGTTGCTAGCTCTTTTGCTATGCCTATGCCGCGATACCTAACACATGCTTTTCATGCCTCCCACATTGCGATGTCAAACCTCTAACCCACCTTGTCCTAGCAAACCATTGTTTGGCTATGTTACCACTTTGCTCAGCCCCTCTTATAGCGTTGCTAGTTGCAGGTGAAGATTGGAGTTTGTTCCTTGTTGGAACATGTTTATTGTTGGGATATCATTATTATATCTTGTTTACTTTAATGCATCTATATACTTGGTAAAGGGTTGAAGGCTCGGCCTTATGCCTGGTGTTTTGTTCCACTCTTGCCGCCCTAGTTTCCGTCATACCGGTGTTATGTTCCTTGATTTTGCGTTCCTTACATGGTTGGGTTATTATGGGAACCCCTTGACAGTTCGCCTTGAATAAAACTCCTCCAGCAAGGCCCAACCTTGGTTTTACCATTTGCCACCTAGCCTTTTTCCCTTGGGTTTCGTGGACTCAAGGGTCATCTTTATTTTAACCCCCCGGGCCAGTGCTTCTCTAAGTGTTGGTCCAAACTGGGCGATGTCCGGCGCCCCCTGGGCAACCAGGGTCTATGCCAACCCAACATCTTTCCCATCCGGTGTGCCCTGAGAATAAGATATGTGCAGCTCCTATCGGGATTTGGTGTCACATTCGGGTGGCTTTGCTGGTCTTGTTTTACCATTGTCGAAATGTCTTGTAACCGGGATTCCGAGTCTGATCGGGTCGTCCTGGGAGAAGGAATATCCTTCGTTGACCATGAGAGCTTGTGATGGGCTAAGTTGGGACTCCCTTGCAGCGATTTGAACTTTTGAAAGCCATGCCCGCAGTTATGGGCAGATGGGAATTTGTTAATATCTGGTTATAGAAAACCTGAACTTAACTTAATGAAAATGGATCAACAGCGTGTGTAGCCGTGATGATCTCTTTTCGGCGTAGTCCGGGAAGTGAACACGGTCTCGTGTTATGCTTGAACGTAAGTAGTTCTAGGATCACTTCTTGATCATAGATTCTCGAACGTGCTTTGCCTTCTCTTCTCGCTCTCATTTACGTAAGTTAGCCACCATATATGCTAGTGCTTGCTACAGCTCCACCTCATACCTTTGCCTACCCATAAGCTTAAATAGTCTTGATCGCGAGGGTGTGAGATTGCTGAGTCCCCGTGACTCATAGATTACTTCCAAAACCAGATGCGGGTGTCGATGATGCCATTCCAGGAGATGCGACTGAACTCAAGTGGGAGTTCGATGAGGACTCAGGACGTTACTACGTTTCTTTTCCAGATGATTAGTAGTGGAGCCCAGTTGGGGCGATCGGGGATCTTATGCATTTGGGGTTTTCTTTATTTTGGTTCCGTAGTCGGACCTTGATTGTATCTGGATGTTGTAATGCTATATTTATGTATTGTCTGAAGTGGCGATTGTAAGCCAACTATGTACCTCTTTCTTATTCAGTACATGGGATGTGTAAAGATTACCCCTCTTGCGACATGCCTACAATGCGGTTATGCCTCTAAGTCGTCCTCCGACATGTGGGAGATATAGCCGCATCGTGGGTGTTACAGATTCCTCCTTAACCACTCCCGATACGACTCTGTAGTGCAACCCCTCAAGTGTGAACCTCGTGGGTGGTTCCTCTTACGTTCACCTTGATGATTACATCGAGTGGAATTCATCGAGGATGATTCCTCGGGTTTTCCCCTTGATGTTTGGACACACGGATACTTGGACTTTACAACTGTTACTTGGAAAGGCGGGTCGACCCTGAGGGGTACCCACGAGTGATGTGGAGACGGGTTGACCTGGAGGGTACCCGAGAGCTGAATACAAGGCGTGGCCGGGCACTCTTAGCCCTTGCTGCAAGTCCTCGAGACGGGGCGACGGGGTCACATATTTCGTGAGTGTCTGCTCGTGACCGCACTACCAACACACTAACGGTTTGGATATTTGATCCGAGGGGCCTCTGGCCTGATATCACTAATCATCACGTGGGCATAGTATGGGAGTTCTGCGTCGTATGCATCAGTCGAAGCTTAATAGACGTCATGCGATGATACGTCTCCAACGTATCTATAATTTATGAAGTATTCATGCTATTATATTATCTGTTTTGGATGTTTATGGGCTTTACTAAACACTTTTATATTATTTTTGGGACTAACCTATTAACCGGTGGCCCAACCCAAATTGTTGTTTTCTTGCCTATTTCAGTGTTTCGAAGAAAAGGAATATCAAACGGAGTCCAAATGGAATGAAACCTTCGGGATAGTTATTTTTGGCATGAAAGCAATCCAGGAGACTTGGAGTGGACGTCAGGGAAGCTTCAAGGAAGCCACGAGGTAGGGAGGTGCGCCCTACCCCCTGGGAGCGACCCCACCCTCGTAGGCCCCTCGTGGCTCCCCTGACCGACTTCTTTCGCCTATATATGTCCATATACGCTAAAAACATCGGGGAGCAGAATAGATCGGGAGTTCCACCGCCAAAAGCCTCCGTAGCCACCGAAAACCAATCTAGACCCATTCCGGCACCCTGCTGGAGGGGGGAATCCCTCTTCGGTGGCCATCTTCATCATCCCGGCGCTCTCCATGACGAGGAGGGAGTAGTTCTCCCTCGGGGCTGAGGGTATGTACCAGTAGCTATGTGTTTGATCTCTCTCTCTCTCTCTGTCTCTCTCTCTCTCTCTCTCTCTCTCTTGTGTTCTTGAGTCGGCACGATCTTGATGTATCGCGAGCTTTGCTATTATATTTGGATCTTATAATGTTTCTCCCCCCTCTACTCTCTTGTGATGAATTGAGTTTTCCTTTCGAAGTTATCTTATCAGATTGAGTGTTTAAGGATTTTAGAACACTTGATGTATGTCTTGCATGTGCTTATCTGTGGTGACAATGGGATATCACATGATCCACTTGATGTATGTTTTGGTGATCAACTTGCGAGTTTCGTGACCTCGTGAACTTATGCATAAGGGTTGGCACACGTTTTCGTCTTGACTCTCCGGTAGAAACATTGGGGCACTCTGTGAAGTTCTTTGTGTTGGTTGAATAGATGAATATGAGATTGTGTGATGTGTGTCGTATAATCATACCCACGGATACTTGAGGTGACATCGGAGTATCTAGGTGACATTAGGGTTTTGGTTGATTTATGTCTTAAGGTGTTATTCTAGTACGAACTCTATGATAGATTGAACGGAAAGAATAGCTTCGTGTTATTTTACTACGGACGCTTGAATAGATCGATCAGAAAGGATAACTTTGAGGTGGTTTCGTACCCTACAATAATCTCTTCATTTGTTCTCCGCTATTAGTGACTTTGGAGTGACTCTTTGTTTCATGTTGAGGGATAGTTATATGATCAAATTATGTTATTATTGTTGAGAGAACTTGCACTAGTGAAAGTATTAACCCTAGGCCTTGTTTCCTAGCATTTCACTACCGTTTTCACTCACTTTTATCATTTGTTACCTTGCTGTTTTTATATTTTCATATTACAAAAACCTATATCTACTATCCATATTGCACTTGTATCACCATCTCTTCGCCGAACTAGTGCACCTATACAATTTACCATTGTATTGGGTGTGTTGTGGACACAAGCGACTCTTTGTTATTTGCTTGCAGGGTTGCTTGAGAGAGACCATCTTCATCCTACACCTCCCACGGATTGATAAACCTTAGGTCATCCACTTGAGGGAAATTTGCTACTGTCCTACAAACCTCTACACTTGGAGGCCCAACAACGTCTACAAGAAGAAGGTTGTGTAGTAGACATCAAGCTCTTTTCTCGCGCCATTGCCGAGGAGGTTAGCGCTTTAAGGTATATGTTTAGATCTTGCAATCGAATCTTTTAGTTTCTTGTTTTATCACTAGTTTAGTCTATAAAAGAAAATTACAAAAAATGGAATTGAGGGTACCTCATATGCTTCATCTTTTTAATATCTTTCCTGAAAATAAGGATTCCGATAATTGTTTCAAAGTGTTAGAAGAAGAATGTATTAAAATGTTTGGCACTAAATCTTTAGATGATGAGCATGATTGCAATGATGTTAGTATGAATTCTTTGAATATCCATGATGCTAATGATATGCAAAGCCACAAGCTTGGGGAAGCTATGTTTGATGAAGATGATATTTTTTGTCCCCCAAGTTTTGATGAGAAAATTTATTATGATGAAAGCATGCCTCCTATTTATGATGATTATATTGATGAAAGTGTATTTGCAGAGGTCATGACTTTATCTAGTAATGATTCCACTATCTTGGAAGAGGTTTCAATTGATTATGATGAGAACAAAGTTGCTACTTATGATGACTATTGTGATGACACTTATGCTATAAAAGTAGTAATGATTATATTTATAAAACTTGTCATGATTTGATTACCCTCTTTCTGAACACTACTCTTTTAATATGGAAACAATTTATAGTATTCGAGTTTCTTATGATACTCCCACTATTCCGAATGAGAAGAATTTTGCTTATGAGGAGAATAGTAAATTTTCTATGCTTGTAGATCATGAAAAGAATGCTTTATGTGATGGTTATATTGTTGAATTCATTCATGATTCTACTGAAAATTATTTGAGGGAGGAACATATGCTTGTAGGAATTGCAATAATATCAAGTTTCCTCTCGATGTGTTGAAAATCTTGAAGATTTGCTTGTTTCACCTTCCTATGCAAGTTGATTATTGTTCCCATAAATTGTTTGCTTACAAAATACCTATGCATAGGAATTGGGTTATACTTAAATGTCCTAGTCATCTTCTTCATGATGCTCTCTTTAGTTTCAATTTTTATCTTTTATGTGAGCATCATTGAAATCATCATGCCTAGCTAGGGGCGTTAAACGATAGCGCTTGTTGGGAGGCAACTCAATTTTATTTTTGTTCTTTGCTTTTTGATCCTGTTCAATAATAAATAATTCATCTAGCCTCTGTTTAGATGTGGTTTTATGCTTTTAATTAGTGTTTGTGCCAAGTAGAACCTTTGGGAAGACTTGGGGAAAGTCTTTGCGATCTTGCTGTAAAAAACAGAAACTTTAGCGCTCACGAGATTTTCTGCCATTTTTTAATGGAGAGTGATATTTAGTTAATTATTTTTTAATATGATTAATAGATAAATTCCTCACTTCCAGAAGTTTAGTTTAGAATTTTTGGGGTTCCAGAAGTATTCGAAACCTACAGATTACTACAGACTGTTCAGTTTTTGTCAGATTCTGTTTTTCGTGTGTTGTTTGCTTATTTTGATGAATCTATGGCTAGTAATAGAGTTTATGAACCATATAAAAGTTGGAATACATTAGGTTTAATACCAATATAAATAAAGAATGAGTTAATTACAGTACCTTGAAGTGGTGTTTGTTTTCTTTTACTAACGGAGCTCACGTGTTTTCTGTTAAGTTTTGTGTTGTGAAGTTTTCAAGTTTTGGGTAAAGATTCGATGGACTATGGAATAAGGAGTGGCAAGAGCCTAATCTTGGGGATTCCCAAGGAACCCCAAGGTAATATTAAAGGATAACCAAGAGCCTAAGCTTGGGGATGCCCCGGAAGGCATCCCCTCTTTCGTCTTCGTTCATCGGTAACTTTACTTGGAGCTATATTTTTATTCACCACATGATATGTGTTTTGCTTGGATCGTCAATTTATTTTGTTAGGATTTTATTGATGTTATTTAGTAAATTTTTTTGCATATTTTATTTCAATAAAAGTGGCATTGATAGCCTTTACTATGCCTATTTTACAAGTCTACATGTTGCTGTTTGAAAACAGAAAGTTTACCGCTGTTGCAAACATTCCCTAGAAAATTCAGAATGTGACAAAATGTTGAAACCTTTTGCATAATAAGATCTTATAAATTTACTACAGTGGGAATTTTATTTCATAATTGTTGGAGCTAGGGAAGTATGGATCTTGCTGCATTCTTTACAGACTGTCCTGTTTAGGCAGATTGCTGTTATGTTTGCATTGTCTGCATATGTTTGCTTGTTTAATGATTCTATTTGAGGATAGGACTATTAAATATGCAGAGGCATTTAGTATGCAATGTTTAATAATAATTTTAGTGATTTGCTACAGTAGATTATGATAAGGTTTTTGCATTGGTTTATACTAACTTATCTCACGAGTCCTTGTTGAGTTTTGTGTGGATGAAACTTTTGAGATTTAGGCAGGCCGTGATATGAGAGGAATTAAGGAGACACAGAAGCTCAATATTGGGGATGCCCAAGGCATCCCAAGATAATATTTCAAGAAGTCTCAAGCGTTTAAGCTTGGGGATGCCCCGGTTGGCATCCCACATTTCTTCTTCGACAACTATCGGTTAGTATCAGTTGATCCTAAGTTTTTGCTTCTTCACATGATGAGTGCTATCCATGAATTGTTGTTTTATTTTGTTTTGCTTGCTGTTTGAATAATATCTCAAGATCTGAAATCCTTAAATGGGAGAGTCTTCACATAGCTAAATAATTATTTAACTACTCATTGATCTTCACTTATATCTTTTTGGAGTAGTTTGCCATTTACTCGTGTGCTTCACATATATCCCATGGGGAGTAATGACTTCACATATAAGAAGCAGAGGTGGTAAATTTATTGAAGGTTAGCAAACATTGTATTGGTCACTTGAACAATTCATGAAAGAATATTGAGGGAAGAGAGATTTCACATATAAATATACTATCTTGGACATCTTTTGTAATTGTGAGCACTCATTAAAATATGACATGTTAAAAGGTTGATGTTGGACAAGGGAGACAACGTAATGGGTTATGTTTTCTTATATCTGAAATAAAGTATATTGTCATGGATCATTCAACATGCTGAGCTTGCCTTTCCCCCTCATGCTAGCCAAATTCTTTGCACCAAGTAGAGATGCTACTTGTGCTTACAAACATCCCTTAAACCAGTATTGCCATGAGAGTCCACCATACCTACCTATGGATTGAGTAAGATCCTTCAAACAAGTTGTCATCGGTGCATGCAATGAAAATTCCTCTCTAAATATGTATGATCTATTAGTGTGGAGAAAATAAGCTTTATACGATCTTGTGATCTGGAAGCAATAAAAGCGACGAGCTGCCTAATAAAGGTCCCTATCACAAGTGGCAATATAAAGTGATGTTCTTTCGCATTAAGATTTTGTGCATCCAACTATAAAAGCGCATGACAACCTCTGCTTCCCTCTGCGAAGGGCCTATCTTTTATTCTTGTCTTATACCTTATGCAAGAGTCATGGTGATCTTCACCTTTCCTTTTTACATTTTATCCTTTGGCAAGCACATTGTGTTGGAAAGATCCTGATATACATATCCAATTGGATGTAAGGCATCATGAACTATTATTGTTGACATTACCCTTGAGGTAAAAGGTTGGGAGGTGAATCTATAAGCCCCTATCTTTCTCTGAGTCTGATTAAAACTTTGAACCCATAAATATCACGTGAGTGTTAGCAATTGTGAAAGACTAAATGATAGTTGAGTATGTGAAGTTTGCTGAATCAAAGCTCTAACATAGACCCTTCCTGAAAATAAGATGAATTGTAATTATTTGATGACTAATAACACCGTTTGTTAGTTTTCAAGAAAGTTTATGATCTATACTTTAACATGTGAATAGCTTGGTACTTGATCATGAGAAGTCCTATGAGTTGAGCTACTATTATGATATATAATGATGCTAGAAAAGGTGATTGAAATTACGATTGATCAAACTTGTGTACATGCTAGCATTCACACTTCATAAATTCTTTCTTTTATCATTTACCTACTTGAGGACGAGCATGAATTAAGCTTGGGGATTGATACGTCTCCATCGTATCTATAATTTTTGATTGTTCCATGCCAATATTATTCAACTTTCATATGCTTTTGGCAACTTTTTATACTATTTTTGGGACTAACATATTGATCCAGTGCCCAATGCCAGTTCCTATTTGTTGCATGTTTTATGTTTCATAGAAAACCCATATCAAACGGAATCCAAACGGGATAAAAACGGACGGAGAATATTTTTGGAATATTTGGAGAATATGGGAAGAAAAATCCATGCGAGACGATTCTCGAGGGGGGCACGAGGCAGGGGGCGCGCCCCACCCCCTGGTCGCGCCTTTGACCCTTGTGGGGCCCTCGTAACACGGTTGCTGCTATTCTTTTGCCGCAAGAAAGCTAATTTTCAAGAAAAAATCTCGGTGAAGGTTTCAGTCCAATCGGAGTTACGGATGTCCATATATATACGAAACAGTGAAAGGGCAGCCAGAGAGAGCGCAGAAACAGAGAGAGATAGAGAGACAGATCCAATCTAGGAGGGGCTCTCGCCCCTCCCATGCCATGGAGGCCAAGGACCAGAGGGGAAACCCTTCTCCCATCTAGTGAGGAGGTCAAGGAAGAAGAAGAAGGGCCCCCCTCTCCCCTTCTCTTTCGGTGGCGCCGGAACGCTGCCGTGGCCACCACCATCATCACCGCGATCTTCACCAACACCTCCGCCATCTTCACCAACATCTCCATCACCTTCCCCCCTCTATCTACAACGGTCCACTCTCCCGCAACCCGCTGTACCCTCTACTTGAACATGATGATTTATGCTTCATATTATTATCCAATGATGTGTTGCCATCCTATGATGTCTGAGTAGATTTTCATTGTCCTATCGGTGGTTGATGAATTGCTATGATTGATTTAATTTGCTTGTGGTTATGTTTCTGTCCTTTGGTGCCCATCATATGAGCGCATGTGTGGATCACACCATAGGGTTAGTCGTATGATGATAGGACTATGTATTGGAGGGCAAGAGTGACAGAAGCTTCAACCTAGCATAGAAATTGATGCATACGGGATTGAAGGGGGACCAATATATCTTAATGCTATGGTTGGGTTTTACCTTAATGAACGTTAGTAGTTGCGGATGCTTGCTAATAGTTCCAATCATAAGTGCAGAGAATTCCAAGTCAGGGATGACATGCTAGCAGTGGCCTCTCCCACATAAAACTTGCTATCGGTCTAGTAAGTAGTTAATTGCTTAGGGACAATTTCACAACTCCTACCACCACTTTTCCACACTCGCTATATTTACTTTATTGTGTCTTTATCTAAACAGCCCCTACTTTTTATTTATGTGCTCTTTATTATCTTGCAAACCTATCCAAAAACACCTACAAAGTACTTCTAGTTTCATACTTGTTTTAGGTAGAGCGAACGTCAAGCATTCGTAGAGTTGTATCAGTGGTCGATAGAACTTGAGGGAATATTTGTTCTACCTTTAGCTCCTCATTGGGTTCGACACTCTTACCTATTGAAAACTGTTGCGATCCCCTATACTTGTGGGTTATCAAGACCTTTTTCTGGCGCCGTTGCCGGGGAGCAATAGCGTGGGGTGAATATTCTCGTGTGTGCTTGTTTGCTTTATCACTAAGTAATTTTTATTTGCTGTTCTAAGTTGTTCTCTATCTTTAGTTATGGATATGGAACACGAAATACCAAAAAAAATTAGGTTTAGTTGCTACTCAAGGAGATGAGGAACCTCCTAAAACCCTCGATGCTCATTATGTGAAAGATATCATGTACTACTTTGATAATCCTGAGAAAACCCCATTCAATTATATAATGGGAGACACGTTGGATCAACATGAATACTTTAGGGATTATCGCTTGACACAAAAAGGGAAACTATTATGGGATCAAATTCATATGTTGCATTGGTATGCCCGACAACTTTGCTTGAGATATGATTATACTTGTTTCTCTAGGATGAAGGCTTCACACCTTCCCTTTTCATGCAAATTTAATGATGATAAAACCTTGGCTTCTTATGCTAATGGTATATATGATTACTATGATGTGGAACAAATAGAAGATTTTGTTGCTTTTATGGGTGCTTATGAAATTGAATCTTTGTTTAAAGAGTGTGAAAATTTTGATGATTCAGTTTATAGACCTGAAAATTTAGCTATCCTTAAATATTGCTATGAGAATTATAAATTCAACTCCGATATTGATGATTTTATTGAGAAAATCTCCGCTGTCCAAGAAGAGACTAATATTTTGCAGGAGTCTATGGAAGGCGAAATTGATGAAACTGTGAGCTCATTGGATGAAAAAGATGATGAGGAGAGCGAAGAACAAAAGGAGGAAGAACGGATTAGCTACCCGTGCCCACGTTCTAATGAGAGTAACCCTCCAACACATACATTGTTTAATGTCCCTTCGTGCTTACCGAAGGATGATTGCTATGATAACTATTATGACCCTGTTGATTTTTTTGAAATATCCCTTTTTGATGATGCTTGCTATGCTTGTGGCCAAGATGCCAATATAAATTATGCTGATGGAGATGAACTTGCTATAGTTCCTTATGTTAAACATGAAATTGTTGCTATTGCACCCACGCATGATAGTCCTATTATCTTTTTGAATTCTCCCGACTACACTATATCGGAGAAGTTTGCACTTGTTAAGGATTATATTGATGGGTTGCGTTTTACTATTACACATGATGATTTTGATGAATATAATATGCATGTGCTTGCTGCTCCTAATTGCAATTATTATGAGAGAGGAACTATATCTCCACCTCTCTATGCTTCCAATACGATAAAATTGCAAGAAACTGTTTATACTATGCATTGGCCTTTACTATGTGTGCATGAATTGTTCTTTTATGACATGCCGATGCATAGGAAGGGACTTAGACTTCGTTGTTGCATGATATATGTTACTTTGTGCTCACTACTAAATGCCAAATCATTGCTAATTAAAATTGGCTTTGATATACCTTGGGATCCGGGTGGATTCATTACTTGATCACTATATGCCTAGCTTAATGGCTTTAAAGAAAGTGTTGCCAGGGACACAACCCGGAAGTTTTAGAGAGTCATTTATTTCTGTTGTGTGCTTTTATAAGGCTTAAAAATAAAAATAATGTGCCAAGATTTTCCTTTAAGATGTTTACTTTGCTTGTTGGTTTGTACGATGCAGGACAGAAACTTTGGCTGTAGTGCGCGATTTTACATTTTTTACTGGAACGTCAAATGGTTCTGATTATTTCTGCACTTTATTTATATACAAATTTTCTATGCTTGTAGATCATGAAAAGAATGCTTTATGTGATGGTTATATTGTTGAATTCATTCATGATTCTACTGAAAATTATTTGAGGGAGGAACATATGCTTGTAGGAATTGCAATAATATCAAGTTTCCTCTCGATGTGTTGAAAATCTTGAAGATTTGCTTGTTTCACCTTCCTATGCAAGTTGATTATTGTTCCCATAAATTGTTTGCTTACAAAATACCTATGCATAGGAATTGGGTTATACTTAAATGTCCTAGTCATCTTCTTCATGATGCTCTCTTTAGTTTCAATTTTTATCTTTTATGTGAGCATCATTGAAATCATCATGCCTAGCTAGGGGCGTTAAACGATAGCGCTTGTTGGGAGGCAACTCAATTTTATTTTTGTTCTTTGCTTTTTGATCCTGTTTAATAATAAATAATTCATCTAGCCTCTGTTTAGATGTGGTTTTATGCTTTTAATTAGTGTTTGTGCCAAGTAGAACCTTTGGGAAGACTTGGGGAAAGTCTTTGCGATCTTGCTGTAAAAAACAGAAACTTTAGCGCTCACGAGATTTTCTGCCATTTTTTAATGGAGAGTGATATTTAGTTAATTATTTTTTAATATGATTAATAGATAAATTCCTCACGTCCAGAAGTTTAGTTTAGAATTTTTGGGGTTCCAGAAGTATTCGAAACCTACAGATTACTACAGACTGTTCAGTTTTTGTCAGATTCTGTTTTTCGTGTGTTGTTTGCTTATTTTGATGAATCTATGGCTAGTAATAGAGTTTATGAACCATATAAAAGTTGGAATACATTAGGTTTAATAACAATATAAATAAAGAATGAGTTAATTACAGTACCTTGAAGTGGTGTTTGTTTTCTTTTACTAACGGAGCTCACGTGTTTTCTGTTAAGTTTTGTGTTGTGAAGTTTTCAAGTTTTGGGTAAAGATTCGATGGACTATGGAATAAGGAGTGGCAAGAGCCTAATCTTGGGGATTCCCAAGGAACCCCAAGGTAATATTAAAGGATAACCAAGAGCCTAAGCTTGGGGATGCCCCGGAAGGCATCCCCTCTTTCGTCTTCGTTCATCGGTAACTTTACTTGGAGCTATATTTTTATTCACCACATGATATGTGTTTTGCTTGGATCGTCAATTTATTTTGTTAGGATTTTATTGATGTTATTTAGTAAAAAAATTTGCATATTTTATTTCAATAAAAGTGGCATTGATAGCCTTTACTATGCCTATTTTACAAGTCTACATGTTGCTGTTTGAAAACAGAAAGTTTACCGCTGTTGCAAAAATTCCCTAGAAAATTCAGAATGTGACAAAATGTTGAAACATTTTGCATAATAAGATCTTATAAATTTACTACAGTGGGAATTTTATTTCATAATTGTTGGAGCTAGGGAAGTATGGATCTTGCTGCATTCTTTACAGACTGTCCTGTTTAGGCAGATTGCTGTTATGTTTGCATTGTCTGCATATGTTCGCTTGTTTAATGATTCTATTTGAGGATAGGACTATTAAATATGCAGAGGCATTTAGTATGCAATGTTTAATAATAATTTTAGTGATTTTCTACAGTAGATTATGATAAGGTTTTTGCATTGGTTTATACTAACTTATCTCACGAGTCCTTGTTGAGTTTTGTGTGGATGAAACTTTTGAGATTTAGGCAGGCCGTGATATGAGAGGAATTAAGGAGACACAGAAGCTCAATATTGGGGATGCCCAAGGCATCCCAAGATAATATTTCAAGAAGTCTCAAGCGTTTAAGCTTGGGGATGCCCCGGTTGGCATCCCACATTTCTTCTTCGACAACTATCGGTTAGTATCAGTTGATCCTAAGTTTTTGCTTCTTCACATGATGAGTGCTATCCATGAATTGTTGTTTTATTTTGTTTTGCTTGCTGTTTGAATAATATCTCAAGATCTGAAATCCTTAAATGGGAGAGTCTTCACATAGCTAAATAATTATTTAACTACTCATTGATCTTCACTTATATCTTTTTGGAGTAGTTTGCCATTTACTCGTGTGCTTCACATATATCCCATGGGGAGTAATGACTTCACATATAAGAAGCAGAGGTGGTAAATTTATTGAAGGTTAGCAAACATTGTATTGGTCACTTGAACAATTCATGAAAGAATATTGAGGGAAGAGAGATTTCACATATAAATATACTATCTTGGACATCTTTTGTAATTGTGAGCACTCATTAAAATATGACATGTTAAAAGGTTGATGTTGGACAAGGGAGACAACGTAATGGGTTATGTTTTCTTATATCTGAAATAAAGTATATTGTCATGGATCATTCAACATGCTGAGCTTGCCTTTCCCCCTCATGCTAGCCAAATTCTTTGCACCAAGTAGAGATGCTACTTGTGCTTACAAACATCCCTTAAACCAGTATTGCCATGAGAGTCCACCATACCTACCTATGGATTGAGTAAGATCCTTCAAACAAGTTGTCATCGGTGCATGCAATGAAAATTCCTCTCTAAATATGTATGATCTATTAGTGTGGAGAAAATAAGCTTTATACGATCTTGTGATCTGGAAGCAATAAAAGCGACGAGCTGCCTAATAAAGGTCCCTATCACAAGTGGCAATATAAAGTGATGTTCTTTCGCATTAAGATTTTGTGCATCCAACTATAAAAGCGCATGACAACCTCTGCTTCCCTCTGCGAAGGGCCTATCTTTTATTCTTGTCTTATACCTTATGCAAGAGTCATGGTGATCTTCACCTTTCCTTTTTACATTTTATCCTTTGGCAAGCACATTGTGTTGGAAAGATCCTGATATACATATCCAATTGGATGTAAGGCATCATGAACTATTATTGTTGACATTACCCTTGAGGTAAAAGGTTGGGAGGTGAATCTATAAGCCCCTATCTTTCTCTGAGTCTGATTAAAACTTTGAACCCATAAATATCACGTGAGTGTTAGCAATTGTGAAAGACTAAATGATAGTTGAGTATGTGAAGTTTGCTGAATCAAAGCTCTAACATAGACCCTTCCTGAAAATAAGATGAATTGTAATTATTTGATGACTAATAACACCGTTTGTTAGTTTTCAAGAAAGTTTATGATCTATACTTTAACATGTGAATAGCTTGGTACTTGATCATGAGAAGTCCTATGAGTTGAGCTACTATTATGATATATAATGATGCTAGAAAAGGTGATTGAAATTACGATTGATCAAACTTGTGTACATGCTAGCATTCACACTTCATAAATTCTTTCTTTTATCATTTACCTACTTGAGGACGAGCATGAATTAAGCTTGGGGATTGATACGTCTCCATCGTATCTATAATTTTTGATTGTTCCATGCCAATATTATTCAACTTTCATATGCTTTTGGCAACTTTTTATACTATTTTTGGGACTAACATATTGATCCAGTGCCCAATGCCAGTTCCTATTTGTTGCATGTTTTATGTTTCATAGAAAACCCATATCAAACGGAATCCAAACGGGATAAAAACGGACGGAGAATATTTTTGGAATATTTGGAGAATATGGGAAGAAAAATCCATGCGAGACGATTCTCGAGGGGGGCACGAGGCAGGGGGCGCGCCCCACCCCCTGGTCGCGCCTTTGACCCTTGTGGGGCCCTCGTAACACGGTTGCTGCTATTCTTTTGCCGCAAGAAAGCTAATTTTCAAGAAAAAATCTCGGTGAAGGTTTCAGTCCAATCGGAGTTACGGATGTCCATATATATACGAAACAGTGAAAGGGCAGCCAGAGAGAGCGCAGAAACAGAGAGAGATAGAGAGACAGATCCAATCTAGGAGGGGCTCTCGCCCCTCCCATGCCATGGAGGCCAAGGACCAGAGGGGAAACCCTTCTCCCATCTAGTGAGGAGGTCAAGGAAGAAGAAGAAGGGCCCCCCTCTCCCCTTCTCTTTCGGTGGCGCCGGAACGCTGCCGTGGCCACCACCATCATCACCGCGATCTTCACCAACACCTCCGCCATCTTCACCAACATCTCCATCACCTTCCCCCCTCTATCTACAACGGTCCACTCTCCCGCAACCCGCTGTACCCTCTACTTGAACATGATGATTTATGCTTCATATTATTATCCAATGATGTGTTGCCATCCTATGATGTCTGAGTAGATTTTCATTGTCCTATCGGTGGTTGATGAATTGCTATGATTGATTTAATTTGCTTGTGGTTATGTTTCTGTCCTTTGGTGCCCATCATATGAGCGCATGTGTGGATCACACCATAGGGTTAGTCGTATGATGATAGGACTATGTATTGGAGGGCAAGAGTGACAGAAGCTTCAACCTAGCATAGAAATTGATGCATACGGGATTGAAGGGGGACCAATATATCTTAATGCTATGGTTGGGTTTTACCTTAATGAACGTTAGTAGTTGCGGATGCTTGCTAATAGTTCCAATCATAAGTGCAGAGAATTCCAAGTCAGGGATGACATGCTAGCAGTGGCCTCTCCCACATAAAACTTGCTATCGGTCTAGTAAGTAGTTAATTGCTTAGGGACAATTTCACAACTCCTACCGCCACTTTTCCACACTCGCTATATTTACTTTATTGTGTCTTTATCTAAACAGCCCCTACTTTTTATTTATGTGCTCTTTATTATCTTGCAAACCTATCCAAAAACACCTACAAAGTACTTCTAGTTTCATACTTGTTTTAGGTAGAGCGAACGTCAAGCATTCGTAGAGTTGTATCAGTGGTCGATAGAACTTGAGGGAATATTTGTTCTACCTTTAGCTCCTCATTGGGTTCGACACTCTTACCTATTGAAAACTGTTGCGATCCCCTATACTTGTGGGTTATCAAGACCTTTTTCTGGCGCCGTTGCCGGGGAGCAATAGCGTGGGGTGAATATTCTCGTGTGTGCTTGTTTGCTTTATCACTAAGTAATTTTTATTTGCTGTTCTAAGTTGTTCTCTATCTTTAGTTATGGATATGGAACACGAAATACCAAAAAAAATTAGGTTTAGTTGCTACTCAAGGAGATGAGGAACCTCCTAAAACCCTCGATGCTCATTATGTGAAAGATATCATGTACTACTTTGATAATCCTGAGAAAACCCCATTCAATTATATAATGGGAGACACGTTGGATCAACATGAATACTTTAGGGATTATCGCTTGACACAAAAAGGGAAACTATTATGGGATCAAATTCATATGTTGCATTGGTATGCCCGACAACTTTGCTTGAGATATGATTATACTTGTTTCTCTAGGATGAAGGCTTCACACCTTCCCTTTTCATGCAAATTTAATGATGATAAAACCTTGGCTTCTTATGCTAATGGTATATATGATTACTATGATGTGGAACAAATAGAAGATTTTGTTGCTTTTATGGGTGCTTATGAAATTGAATCTTTGTTTAAAGAGTGTGAAAATTTTGATGATTCAGTTTATAGACCTGAAAATTTAGCTATCCTTAAATATTGCTATGAGAATTATAAATTCAACTCCGATATTGATGATTTTATTGAGAAAATCTCCGCTGTCCAAGAAGAGACTAATATTTTGCAGGAGTCTATGGAAGGCGAAATTGATGAAACTGTGAGCTCATTGGATGAAAAAGATGATGAGGAGAGCGAAGAACAAAAGGAGGAAGAACGGATTAGCTACCCGTGCCCACGTTCTAATGAGAGTAACCCTCCAACACATACATTGTTTAATGTCCCTTCGTGCTTACCGAAGGATGATTGCTATGATAACTATTATGACCCTGTTGATTTTTTTGAAATATCCCTTTTTGATGATGCTTGCTATGCTTGTGGCCAAGATGCCAATATAAATTATGCTGATGGAGATGAACTTGCTATAGTTCCTTATGTTAAACATGAAATTGTTGCTATTGCACCCACGCATGATAGTCCTATTATCTTTTTGAATTCTCCCGACTACACTATATCGGAGAAGTTTGCACTTGTTAAGGATTATATTGATGGGTTGCGTTTTACTATTACACATGATGATTTTGATGAATATAATATGCATGTGCTTGCTGCTCCTAATTGCAATTATTATGAGAGAGGAACTATATCTCCACCTCTCTATGCTTCCAATACGATAAAATTGCAAGAAAATGTTTATACTATGCATTGGCCTTTACTATGTGTGCATGAATTGTTCTTTTATGACATGCCGATGCATAGGAAGGGACTTAGACTTCGTTGTTGCATGATATATGTTACTTTGTGCTCACTACTAAATGCCAAATCATTGCTAATTAAAATTGGCTTTGATATACCTTGGGATCCGGGTGGATTCATTACTTGATCACTATATGCCTAGCTTAATGGCTTTAAAGAAAGTGTTGCCAGGGACACAACCCGGAAGTTTTAGAGAGTCATTTATTTCTGTTGTGTGCTTTTATAAGGCTTAAAAATAAAAATAATGTGCCAAGATTTTCCTTTAAGATGTTTACTTTGCTTGTTGGTTTGTACGATGCAGGACAGAAACTTTGGCTGTAGTGCGCGATTTTACATTTTTTACTGGAACGTCAAATGGTTCTGATTATTTCTGCACTTTATTTATATACAAATTTTCTATGCTTGTAGATCATGAAAAGAATGCTTTATGTGATGGTTATATTGTTGAATTCATTCATGATTCTACTGAAAATTATTTGAGGGAGGAACATATGCTTGTAGGAATTGCAATAATATCAAGTTTCCTCTCGATGTGTTGAAAATCTTGAAGATTTGCTTGTTTCACCTTCCTATGCAAGTTGATTATTGTTCCCATAAATTGTTTGCTTACAAAATACCTATGCATAGGAATTGGGTTATACTTAAATGTCCTAGTCATCTTCTTCATGATGCTCTCTTTAGTTTCAATTTTTATCTTTTATGTGAGCATCATTGAAATCATCATGCCTAGCTAGGGGCGTTAAACGATAGCGCTTGTTGGGAGGCAACTCAATTTTATTTTTGTTCTTTGCTTTTTGATCCTGTTTAATAATAAATAATTCATCTAGCCTCTGTTTAGATGTGGTTTTATGCTTTTAATTAGTGTTTGTGCCAAGTAGAACCTTTGGGAAGACTTGGGGAAAGTCTTTGCGATCTTGCTGTAAAAAACAGAAACTTTAGCGCTCACGAGATTTTCTGCCATTTTTTAATGGAGAGTGATATTTAGTTAATTATTTTTTAATATGATTAATAGATAAATTCCTCACGTCCAGAAGTTTAGTTTAGAATTTTTGGGGTTCCAGAAGTATTCGAAACCTACAGATTACTACAGACTGTTCAGTTTTTGTCAGATTCTGTTTTTCGTGTGTTGTTTGCTTATTTTGATGAATCTATGGCTAGTAATAGAGTTTATGAACCATATAAAAGTTGGAATACATTAGGTTTAATAACAATATAAATAAAGAATGAGTTAATTACAGTACCTTGAAGTGGTGTTTGTTTTCTTTTACTAACGGAGCTCACGTGTTTTCTGTTAAGTTTTGTGTTGTGAAGTTTTCAAGTTTTGGGTAAAGATTCGATGGACTATGGAATAAGGAGTGGCAAGAGCCTAATCTTGGGGATTCCCAAGGAACCCCAAGGTAATATTAAAGGATAACCAAGAGCCTAAGCTTGGGGATGCCCCGGAAGGCATCCCCTCTTTCGTCTTCGTTCATCGGTAACTTTACTTGGAGCTATATTTTTATTCACCACATGATATGTGTTTTGCTTGGATCGTCAATTTATTTTGTTAGGATTTTATTGATGTTATTTAGTAAAAAAATTTGCATATTTTATTTCAATAAAAGTGGCATTGATAGCCTTTACTATGCCTATTTTACAAGTCTACATGTTGCTGTTTGAAAACAGAAAGTTTACCGCTGTTGCAAAAATTCCCTAGAAAATTCAGAATGTGACAAAATGTTGAAACATTTTGCATAATAAGATCTTATAAATTTACTACAGTGGGAATTTTATTTCATAATTGTTGGAGCTAGGGAAGTATGGATCTTGCTGCATTCTTTACAGACTGTCCTGTTTAGGCAGATTGCTGTTATGTTTGCATTGTCTGCATATGTTCGCTTGTTTAATGATTCTATTTGAGGATAGGACTATTAAATATGCAGAGGCATTTAGTATGCAATGTTTAATAATAATTTTAGTGATTTTCTACAGTAGATTATGATAAGGTTTTTGCATTGGTTTATACTAACTTATCTCACGAGTCCTTGTTGAGTTTTGTGTGGATGAAACTTTTGAGATTTAGGCAGGCCGTGATATGAGAGGAATTAAGGAGACACAGAAGCTCAATATTGGGGATGCCCAAGGCATCCCAAGATAATATTTCAAGAAGTCTCAAGCGTTTAAGCTTGGGGATGCCCCGGTTGGCATCCCACATTTCTTCTTCGACAACTATCGGTTAGTATCAGTTGATCCTAAGTTTTTGCTTCTTCACATGATGAGTGCTATCCATGAATTGTTGTTTTATTTTGTTTTGCTTGCTGTTTGAATAATATCTCAAGATCTGAAATCCTTAAATGGGAGAGTCTTCACATAGCTAAATAATTATTTAACTACTCATTGATCTTCACTTATATCTTTTTGGAGTAGTTTGCCATTTACTCGTGTGCTTCACATATATCCCATGGGGAGTAATGACTTCACATATAAGAAGCAGAGGTGGTAAATTTATTGAAGGTTAGCAAACATTGTATTGGTCACTTGAACAATTCATGAAAGAATATTGAGGGAAGAGAGATTTCACATATAAATATACTATCTTGGACATCTTTTGTAATTGTGAGCACTCATTAAAATATGACATGTTAAAAGGTTGATGTTGGACAAGGGAGACAACGTAATGGGTTATGTTTTCTTATATCTGAAATAAAGTATATTGTCATGGATCATTCAACATGCTGAGCTTGCCTTTCCCCCTCATGCTAGCCAAATTCTTTGCACCAAGTAGAGATGCTACTTGTGCTTACAAACATCCCTTAAACCAGTATTGCCATGAGAGTCCACCATACCTACCTATGGATTGAGTAAGATCCTTCAAACAAGTTGTCATCGGTGCATGCAATGAAAATTCCTCTCTAAATATGTATGATCTATTAGTGTGGAGAAAATAAGCTTTATACGATCTTGTGATCTGGAAGCAATAAAAGCGACGAGCTGCCTAATAAAGGTCCCTATCACAAGTGGCAATATAAAGTGATGTTCTTTCGCATTAAGATTTTGTGCATCCAACTATAAAAGCGCATGACAACCTCTGCTTCCCTCTGCGAAGGGCCTATCTTTTATTCTTGTCTTATACCTTATGCAAGAGTCATGGTGATCTTCACCTTTCCTTTTTACATTTTATCCTTTGGCAAGCACATTGTGTTGGAAAGATCCTGATATACATATCCAATTGGATGTAAGGCATCATGAACTATTATTGTTGACATTACCCTTGAGGTAAAAGGTTGGGAGGTGAATCTATAAGCCCCTATCTTTCTCTGAGTCTGATTAAAACTTTGAACCCATAAATATCACGTGAGTGTTAGCAATTGTGAAAGACTAAATGATAGTTGAGTATGTGAAGTTTGCTGAATCAAAGCTCTAACATAGACCCTTCCTGAAAATAAGATGAATTGTAATTATTTGATGACTAATAACACCGTTTGTTAGTTTTCAAGAAAGTTTATGATCTATACTTTAACATGTGAATAGCTTGGTACTTGATCATGAGAAGTCCTATGAGTTGAGCTACTATTATGATATATAATGATGCTAGAAAAGGTGATTGAAATTACGATTGATCAAACTTGTGTACATGCTAGCATTCACACTTCATAAATTCTTTCTTTTATCATTTACCTACTTGAGGACGAGCATGAATTAAGCTTGGGGATTGATACGTCTCCATCGTATCTATAATTTTTGATTGTTCCATGCCAATATTATTCAACTTTCATATGCTTTTGGCAACTTTTTATACTATTTTTGGGACTAACATATTGATCCAGTGCCCAATGCCAGTTCCTATTTGTTGCATGTTTTATGTTTCATAGAAAACCCATATCAAACGGAATCCAAACGGGATAAAAACGGACGGAGAATATTTTTGGAATATTTGGAGAATATGGGAAGAAAAATCCATGCGAGACGATTCTCGAGGGGGGCACGAGGCAGGGGGCGCGCCCCACCCCCTGGTCGCGCCTTTGACCCTTGTGGGGCCCTCGTAACACGGTTGCTGCTATTCTTTTGCCGCAAGAAAGCTAATTTTCAAGAAAAAATCTCGGTGAAGGTTTCAGTCCAATCGGAGTTACGGATGTCCATATATATACGAAACAGTGAAAGGGCAGCCAGAGAGAGCGCAGAAACAGAGAGAGATAGAGAGACAGATCCAATCTAGGAGGGGCTCTCGCCCCTCCCATGCCATGGAGGCCAAGGACCAGAGGGGAAACCCTTCTCCCATCTAGTGAGGAGGTCAAGGAAGAAGAAGAAGGGCCCCCCTCTCCCCTTCTCTTTCGGTGGCGCCGGAACGCTGCCGTGGCCACCACCATCATCACCGCGATCTTCACCAACACCTCCGCCATCTTCACCAACATCTCCATCACCTTCCCCCCTCTATCTACAACGGTCCACTCTCCCGCAACCCGCTGTACCCTCTACTTGAACATGATGATTTATGCTTCATATTATTATCCAATGATGTGTTGCCATCCTATGATGTCTGAGTAGATTTTCATTGTCCTATCGGTGGTTGATGAATTGCTATGATTGATTTAATTTGCTTGTGGTTATGTTTCTGTCCTTTGGTGCCCATCATATGAGCGCATGTGTGGATCACACCATAGGGTTAGTCGTATGATGATAGGACTATGTATTGGAGGGCAAGAGTGACAGAAGCTTCAACCTAGCATAGAAATTGATGCATACGGGATTGAAGGGGGACCAATATATCTTAATGCTATGGTTGGGTTTTACCTTAATGAACGTTAGTAGTTGCGGATGCTTGCTAATAGTTCCAATCATAAGTGCAGAGAATTCCAAGTCAGGGATGACATGCTAGCAGTGGCCTCTCCCACATAAAACTTGCTATCGGTCTAGTAAGTAGTTAATTGCTTAGGGACAATTTCACAACTCCTACCACCACTTTTCCACACTCGCTATATTTACTTTATTGTGTCTTTATCTAAACAGCCCCTACTTTTTATTTATGTGCTCTTTATTATCTTGCAAACCTATCCAAAAACACCTACAAAGTACTTCTAGTTTCATACTTGTTTTAGGTAGAGCGAACGTCAAGCATTCGTAGAGTTGTATCAGTGGTCGATAGAACTTGAGGGAATATTTGTTCTACCTTTAGCTCCTCATTGGGTTCGACACTCTTACCTATTGAAAACTGTTGCGATCCCCTATACTTGTGGGTTATCAAGACCTTTTTCTGGCGCCGTTGCCGGGGAGCAATAGCGTGGGGTGAATATTCTCGTGTGTGCTTGTTTGCTTTATCACTAAGTAATTTTTATTTGCTGTTCTAAGTTGTTCTCTATCTTTAGTTATGGATATGGAACACGAAATACCAAAAAAAATTAGGTTTAGTTGCTACTCAAGGAGATGAGGAACCTCCTAAAACCCTCGATGCTCATTATGTGAAAGATATCATGTACTACTTTGATAATCCTGAGAAAACCCCATTCAATTATATAATGGGAGACACGTTGGATCAACATGAATACTTTAGGGATTATCGCTTGACACAAAAAGGGAAACTATTATGGGATCAAATTCATATGTTGCATTGGTATGCCCGACAACTTTGCTTGAGATATGATTATACTTGTTTCTCTAGGATGAAGGCTTCACACCTTCCCTTTTCATGCAAATTTAATGATGATAAAACCTTGGCTTCTTATGCTAATGGTATATATGATTACTATGATGTGGAACAAATAGAAGATTTTGTTGCTTTTATGGGTGCTTATGAAATTGAATCTTTGTTTAAAGAGTGTGAAAATTTTGATGATTCAGTTTATAGACCTGAAAATTTAGCTATCCTTAAATATTGCTATGAGAATTATAAATTCAACTCCGATATTGATGATTTTATTGAGAAAATCTCCGCTGTCCAAGAAGAGACTAATATTTTGCAGGAGTCTATGGAAGGCGAAATTGATGAAACTGTGAGCTCATTGGATGAAAAAGATGATGAGGAGAGCGAAGAACAAAAGGAGGAAGAACGGATTAGCTACCCGTGCCCACGTTCTAATGAGAGTAACCCTCCAACACATACATTGTTTAATGTCCCTTCGTGCTTACCGAAGGATGATTGCTATGATAACTATTATGACCCTATTGATTTTTTTGAAATATCCCTTTTTGATGATGCTTGCTATGCTTGTGGCCAAGATGCCAATATAAATTATGCTGATGGAGATGAACTTGCTATAGTTCCTTATGTTAAACATGAAATTGTTGCTATTGCACCCACGCATGATAGTCCTATTATCTTTTTGAATTCTCCCGACTACACTATATCGGAGAAGTTTGCACTTGTTAAGGATTATATTGATGGGTTGCGTTTTACTATTACACATGATGATTTTGATGAATATAATATGCATGTGCTTGCTGCTCCTAATTGCAATTATTATGAGAGAGGAACTATATCTCCACCTCTCTATGCTTCCAATACGATAAAATTGCAAGAAACTGTTTATACTATGCATTGGCCTTTACTATGTGTGCATGAATTGTTCTTTTATGACATGCCGATGCATAGGAAGGGACTTAGACTTCGTTGTTGCATGATATATGTTACTTTGTGCTCACTACTAAACGCCAAATCATTGCTAATTAAAATTGGCTTTGATATACCTTGGGATCCGGGTGGATTCATTACTTGATCACTATATGCCTAGCTTAATGGCTTTAAAGAAAGTGTTGCCAGGGACACAACCCGGAAGTTTTAGAGAGTCATTTATTTCTGTTGTGTGCTTTTATAAGGCTTAAAAATAAAAATAATGTGCCAAGATTTTCCTTTAAGATGTTTACTTTGCTTGTTGGTTTGTACGATGCAGGACAGAAACTTTGGCTGTAGTGCGCGATTTTACATTTTTTACTGGAACGTCAAATGGTTCTGATTATTTCTGCACTTTATTTATATACAAATTTTCTATGCTTGTAGATCATGAAAAGAATGCTTTATGTGATGGTTATATTGTTGAATTCATTCATGATTCTACTGAAAATTATTTGAGGGAGGAACATATGCTTGTAGGAATTGCAATAATATCAAGTTTCCTCTCGATGTGTTGAAAATCTTGAAGATTTGCTTGTTTCACCTTCCTATGCAAGTTGATTATTGTTCCCATAAATTGTTTGCTTACAAAATACCTATGCATAGGAATTGGGTTATACTTAAATGTCCTAGTCATCTTCTTCATGATGCTCTCTTTAGTTTCAATTTTTATCTTTTATGTGAGCATCATTGAAATCATCATGCCTAGCTAGGGGCGTTAAACGATAGCGCTTGTTGGGAGGCAACTCAATTTTATTTTTGTTCTTTGCTTTTTGATCCTGTTTAATAATAAATAATTCATCTAGCCTCTGTTTAGATGTGGTTTTATGCTTTTAATTAGTGTTTGTGCCAAGTAGAACCTTTGGGAAGACTTGGGGAAAGTCTTTGCGATCTTGCTGTAAAAAACAGAAACTTTAGCGCTCACGAGATTTTCTGCCATTTTTTAATGGAGAGTGATATTTAGTTAATTATTTTTTAATATGATTAATAGATAAAACTTGGTCATTCACATGGTTAGTCATAAAATCCTACATAAAACTTGTAGATCATTGAATATGATATGTTTGATTCCTTGCAATAGTTTTGCGATATAAAGATGGTGATATTAGAGTCATGCTATTGGGTAGTTGTGGATTAGTATAAATACTTGTGTTGAGGTTTGTGATTCCCGTAGCATGCACGTATGGTGAACCATTATGTAACGAAGTCGGAGCATGATTTATTTATTGATTGTCTTCCTTATGATGGCGGTCAGGGACGAGCGATGGTCTTTTCCTACCAATCTATCCCCCTAGGGGCATGCGTAGTAGTACTTTTCTTCGAGGGCTAATAAACTTTTGCAATAAGTATATGAGTTCTTTATGACTAATGTGAGTCCATGGATTATACACACTCTCACCCTTCCATCATTGCTAGCCTCTTCGGTACCATGCATTGCCCTTTCTCACCTCGAGAGTTGGTGCAAACTTCGCCGGTGCATCCAAGCCCCGTGATATGATACGCTCTGTCACACATAAACCTCCTTATATCTTCCTCAAAACAGCCACCATACGTACCTATCATGGCATTTCCATAGCCATTCCGAGATATATTGCCATGCAACTTCCATCATCACCATATACATGACTTGAGCATTTATTGTCATATTGCTTTGGATGATCGTAAGATAGCTAGCATGATATTTTCATGTCTTGTCCGTTTTTTGATGTCATTGCTACGCTAGATCATTGCACATCCCGGTACACCACTGGAGGCATTCATATAGAGTCATATCTTTGTTCTAGTATCGAGTTGTAAGTAAATAGAAGTGTGATGATCATCATTATTAGAGCATTGCCCCCCCCCAAAGAGAGGCCAAAGAAGCCTAAATAAGAAAGGGGGCCAAAGAAGCCCATTCAAAAAAAGAAAAAAAGAAAAAATAAATAAAAAGGGGCAATGTTACTATCCTTTTACCACACTTGTGCTTCAAAGTAGCACCATGTTCTTCATATAGAGAGTCTCTTGAGTTATCACTTTCATATACTAGTGGGAATTTTCATTATAGAACTTGGCTCGTATATTCCGATGATGGGCTTCCTCAAATGCCCGAGGTCTTCATGAGCAAGCAAGTTGGATGCACACCCGCTTTGTTTCAGTTTGAGCTTTCATACACTTATAGCTCTAGTGCATCTGTTGCATGGCAATCCCTGCTCCTCACATTGACATCAATTGATGGGCATCTCCATAGCCCATTGATTAGCCGCGTCGATGTGAGACTTTCTCCCTTTTTTGTCTTCTCCACATAACCCCCATCATCATATTCTATTCCACCTATAGTGCTATATCCATGGCTTGCGCTCATGTATTGCGTGAGGGTTGAAAAAGCCGAAGCGCGTTAAGAAGTATGAACCAATTGCTCAGCTTGTCATCGGGGTTGTGCATGATGTGAATATTTTGTGTGGTGAAGATGGAGCATAGCTAGACTATATGATTTTGTAGGGATAACTTTCTTTGGCCATGTCATTTTGAAAAGACATGATTGCTTTATCAGTAGGCTTGAAGTATTATTGTTTCTATGTCAAATGATAGACTATTGCTTTGAATCACTCATGCCTTAATATTCATGCCATGATTAGATACATGATCAAGATTATGCTAGGTAGCATTCCACATCAAAAATTATCTTTTTATCATTTACCTACTCGAGGACGAGCAGGAATTAAGCTTGGGGATGCTGATACGTCTCCGTCGTATCTATAATTTTTGATTGTTCCATGCCAATATTATTCAACTTTCATACGCTTTTGGCAACTTTTTATACTATTTTTGGGACTAACATATTGATCCAGTGCCCAGTGCCAGTTCCTGTTTGTTGCATGTTTTATGTTTCGCAGAAAACCCATATCAAACGGAATCCAAACAGGATAAAAACGGATGGAGAATATTTTTGGAATATTTGGAGAATACGGGAAGAAAAATCCACGCGAGACGGTTCCCGAGGGGGGCACGAGGTAGGGGCGCGCCCCACCCCCCTGGGCGCACCCCTGACCCTCATGGGCCCCTCGTAAGGCGGTTGCTGCTATTCTTTTGCTACAAGAAAGCTAATTTTCAGGAAAAAATCTCGGTGAAGGTTTCAGTCCAATCGGAGTTACGGATCTCCATATATATACGGAATGGTGAAAGGGCAGCTAGAGAGAACGCAGAAACAGAGAGAGACAGAAAGACAGATCCAATCTCGGAGGGGCTCTCGCCCCTCCCATGCCATGGAGGCCAAGGACCAGAAGGTAAACCCTTCTCCCATCTAGGGAGGAGGTCAAGGAAGAAGAAGAAGAAGAAGGGCCCCCCTCTCCCCTTCTCTTCCGGTGGCGCCGGAACGCTGCCGTGACACCATCATCATCATCGCGATCTTCACCAACACCTCCGCCATCTTCACCAACATCTCCATCACCTTCTCCCCTCTATCTACAGTGGTCTACTCTCCCGCAACTCGTTGTACCCTCTACTTGAACATGGTGCTTTATGCTTCATATTATTATCCAATGATGTGTTGCCATCCTAGGATGTCTGAGTAGATTTTCATTGTCCTATCGGTGGTTGATGAATTGCTATGATTGATTTAATTTTCTTGTGGTTATGTTGCTGTCCTTTGGTGCCCATCATATGAGCGCGCGCATGGATCACACCATAGGGTTAGTTGTATGTTGATAGGACTATGTATTGGAGGGCAAGAGTGACAGAAGCTTGAACCTAGCATAGAAATTGATGCATACACTACTAGGAAAAGGCCTACTAGTGGCGCACCTGTTTTGGCTACTAACGGCGCACTATAGGTGCGCCACTAGTACCACGCCATTAGTATTTTTTACTAACTAGTAAGCATGCACGTGCAACGCACGTCTAACACAAATGTACATTGTATCAAACATCCAGAAAATTTGAAATGTTATTCTTCGTGAATTAGTATGCCTTTTTTAAAAGATGAATCAATATGCCTCTTTAATCCAAATATCAGACGCTCTTTCATATAAGTTGCATCAATTATATATTCTCTTGCAAAAAATACACACTTTTCCAATATATAGTTCCCCAAACACATTAATCTCTTGCAAGTGAATTCTGGTGAAGTTCGTGTGCCAGTAGGCATCTGTGGAGGTGAACGCCGAGCTGGTGGGGCGTAGGGCGGCGGAAGGGGGTCAATTCATGCCGGCGAGCCTGGTGCAGAGCCAGCATGACCTGCTGCGGATCGCCGCCGCCGAGGGGATCACCGTCGTCCACGCCACGGTGCCCGCCACCGCCGTCGTCGAGTGACCATTTCTTATTTTTGAATCCAGTTTCATGGCTTTGTACACTGGACAGACATTTATTCAGACCACATTCATGATCTCATCCATATAATGTACAACTTATAAAAACTTACACAAGCAAGCTATCATCAACCTCAACATTACCCAATTCATTTAACATTATGCTTCTTGCCATCATCAGAGTACTTGTTCTGTGTGACACGATAACAGTACCATCAGATGAAATAGTTGCCGTCAGTAAACAAATACATGAACTAATGGCCATGGTCATACATAAAGTACATGGTTAGAGAACTGAAGTTGTACCTTGCTGCATTTTGAAGTGTAGTTTGGATCACTTTCACAGGGTCGATGATACCATCCTTGACCATATGAACATACTCCTCTACAGTATCCTAAATGCAAGAGTTAACTACCGAACCTCTAAAGATTACTACTCTGCTGGAGGATTATTAAACATGACATTTTTTCTGCAATTCAAAATGAACAACTAAAACACAGTTAAAAAGCACAGACCTATTTTTTTGAAGGAAACGCAGGAGAGCTGCGTGATTCATTCAGAAGGAGCGGCTGACAGCCAAACTGTACATAGATCGACAGAAAAATCTGCAGACCAAAGCAAGGAAAAGAAAGAAAAAGCGAGCGGCATGGCGACTACTCGCGGGATACAAGGTGGCTAGCTCCAGCCACAACCCAACATCCAATCTCGTCCACTATCAGATCCAAGAAAAAGCACAGACCTATTGCTGCTAAAGGACAATCTGAACATGTAGAACAGAGCATACACAATAGGAAAATGACTACAAATCACCCTCCTGCAATGTAACAACAGTGTGTACACATCTATTCCTCCCAAATCACAGTACCTTAATTTCAGAAACTAATGGCCAGTCGAAAAAGACATACAAATTATCGGAAAGTCGTCAGCAGTCTGGCAATCAGATAGAAGGGAGAAATGAATTGGTCATGCAACATACCCTCACTAGAGAAAAGAATACACAACACACTAGGATATGATTATGCTAAAAAGAGAACATACCTGAGAGGAAGAGCTATCAATTACGATGCAAAAGCTGCTCTTATAGTTATTGGCAATGAAATGGCTCTAGGTCAAAAATTGATGTGTGATATCGACTTTGTTTAAATGAAAGGTGTTGGCTTATTAAATTTGTAGGACTAAAAAGACAACATGCACATATTATCACTTGAGTTTGCACGGGATCGCTAACCAGATAAGGATGAGCAAATCAAGTAATCCCCCATTATACGTAATAACTTACTAAAAAGGGACCTAGCCCATTGAGCATATTCGGTAGAAAGTAACGGAAGCACTAATAAGAGTAATAAAAAAAGTAAGATTGTGATCAGAAGATTGTAGCTTACCAAGATTTTTTTCTCCTGCCTACACTGAACTTCTTAACATCATGGCTGCAGAAGAGACAAAAGAGAAGTATACACTTGATTAGATTTAAAACTGATTTCCAATAGTCCTCCCGCATCGTAGGTACCATGTTCCCTTGAAGGTAATATCAACAAAATAAATATCTTGCTCTAAAGTCTCAATTAACATAATAAACATATATGTATGGAATATAGAGTAATTCAAAAAGGAGAACTGATCCAATTGAAAGGGATTGTGTGAGGAATGAAACAACTCCATTAACATTTCAGACCCGGATGAACCTATCTATAACAACAGACAAATAAATAGATGAGCGGGCATACCCGAATTCCACTGCGGAAAGAGTGGGTGATTACTTTTCATGCTTATTCGCCAATAGGTATTTTATCAGATGGATCAAATGAACTCCATTGTATTAATCAGTAGTCAGTGCGGTGGCAGGTTAGTTCTTGGTGTTTCAGGCCAAAAGATGAGCTCCAAGAGTTTCTGAAATCAGTCTAGCACTATAGCTAGCATAGGATTACACCACCCATCATTCTTCGCATGATTTGTGGTACAGGATGGCGCCGCACCACTCGTGCAATTGACGTGTGGTTAAAGTGTGACCAGCAGCTGCATCCACCTCAAAAGAAAAACAATAATTGGTAGAGACCTAGAGGAAACTGAGTGAGAAATAGCTCAGATTAAGCATTCATAATTTGGTTCTGCAGTAAAATCTTGGTCAGAACATAAATTACCTAAGACTCTACTGTACGGAAGCTCTAACTCCATCAACGAATTTGGATCTTTTCTCTGTCTTGCAGATAAAATATTTAGTATTTCAAGCATGATCTGGGAAAGAGTTATTTTAAAGCCTAATTGATCATGGAAGAAGCAAGAAGAGCTTACCTTTGATCCAGAATTGCAGACCTAGCGATTTTCTTTGCTATAACAGCCCTTGTGAAGTGATCTTGCCTCATGAGTGTCTCCTACCTCCGTTGAAATATAGTTGTGCCACACCAGACCTCAAAAATTAACCCAAACACAGATTCAACTGACTGCTAGAGCAGCTAGCTAAGCATGACAAATTTCTATAAACTTGCACAAATATCTACCTAATTAGTTTGAAAACGAAACCAACTGCTGGTATCCTTGAAAGATAAAAAAAGATCAAGTGAAATGTAACTGGTCCATAGATCACTGACCCATGTATAGTTTCAGAGTTTCTCGTTCCTTTGTGGTGCACACTTTTGAGTATAGCAGAGCTCATCTTCTCACCATGACTGAATTGATCACCACGCATCAGGATGATATCCTGATAGTCCACGCCGTCAAGCTGACGCTGGGTCGCTGCTTGAGCCCACTCATCATGCTGCCACCAGGAACTTGTGTGACGTCTGCATGGGACATCATCGTCTTCTTGGCCCACGACCGGTTCTTGGGGGACACCCTGTTTGCCGCCGACACGCCCACGCGACGGCGGCGTGCCGACGTCGGCTCCTTCCGCGCCCCACTCGATCCGCTTTTCCTTGGTGCAGCAGGCCCGGAGGGAGCGGCGTCAGCTCCGTGGTGGCCTTCCAAGTCCCCGCGACGTGCTTTGGGGTCTTGAGCGGATCGGCGACCGCAACGATGGCGTCTGTTGCGCGGGCAGCAGCGGAGGCGGGGAGGGCGTCCGTGGGGAGAGGGGAGCACGACGGTGGGGAGGGAGGCGGGGCGTAGTTGGGGGTAGGGGATGATGCTTTTAGCTGCGTGATGTGCGGAGGTTTGTTTGCCTGGGGTGGATCGCGCATCGCGGGGGGCAGGACGTGCGTAGAGTCTGCTTGGCAGAACATTTATTCTGGAGCGTTAATTTGTGCAGCTGATCTTTGATGTAATATGGATTGTCAGATATGAATTAGTTTGATTTATCTAACGTCTCTGGTACTTCTGTGTACAATTTGTTGTGTGGTTTTAGAGGTACTCAAGTTTGCTCTTTTAATAGTTGTAGAGATGCCGCACCACAGGTGCGCCATTAGTATCTGGTATACTAATGGCGCACGCCATTAGTATCCCACAAGTGCGCCATTAGTATTCCAGATACTAATGGCGCACCACATAGAAGTGCGCCATTAGTATACCAGATACTAATGGCGTACCACATGGAAGTATGCCATTAGTAACAATTTTATTTCAGAATTTTTATTTCAATTTTTTTTTTCATTTTTTTCAAATTTTTATTAATCTCAGGTCACTATGGCTTAATTTCGGGTCAATATGCTTAATCTCAAGTCAAATCACACTCTGTGGTCAAACTTTCGGGAAGGTCACCCATCCTCACACTACTCCAGCCCGAGCACGCTTAACTTCGCAGTTCTATCCAACCCCAGCACCAGCTCACTTCACAGGCACTTGTTGATATATCTATCATATCAATCCTATTAAACCTTGTTGATGTCTAGGACTTTGTTCATATTCATGAGTATGATGAAATTTTGAAAAAATATTTCAAACTTCCCGGTCATATTACGTATCATATTTTGAAAAAAAATTCCAATTTTTTTTGAAACCAATTTTTTTCTATTACTAGTGGCGCACCTAGCAAATGGTGCGCCACTAGTAAGTTTGATATTTTTTTCATTTTTTTCTCTAGATCTTAAAAGCCCCGTATCTTTCGTTCTGTTAGGTTTTTGGGGATTTTGAAGATGTTGAACGAGGTTATGCCCCGAGTAGATGATTTTTTCATATAGAAAACTTTTTAATCCGAGTTCGTATGCAAAAGTTATGCCCATTTTACTAAATTCCAGAAAATTTTTGCAAATAAAGTTGAAATTCATATTTGTAAATTTTCCCAACAGCTATACCACATATCACATGGGAAACTTATTTTTTTTTCAATTTTTTTGACATTTCCATCATTTTCTTTTATTTTTTTTAAACTGAAAAGGCGGTCCATGGGGGGGGGGTGCATTTAGCACCAGGGTTACTAATGGCGCACCACATGTCAAGTGCGCCATTAGTAATCCTGGTGCTAAATATATTACTAATGGGGCACCTGGTGTGTGGTGCGCCATTAGTAGTTTAAAAAAATAAAAAAATTGTTAGTAATGGCGCACCAGTGGACAGTGCGCCATTACTAGTTAATTTTTTATTACTAATGGCGCATCTGTATGTGGTGCGTCACTACTATATAGCAGTGGCGCACCACATACACGGTGCACCATTAATGTCCATATCATCTATAGCCCTTTTCCTAGTAGTGATACGGGATTGAAGGGGGACCAATATATCTTAATGCTATGGTTGGGTTTTACCTTAATGAACGTTAGTAGTTGCGGATGCTTGCTAATAGTTCCAATCATAAGTGCAGAGAATTCCAAGTCAGGATGACATGCTAGCAGTGGCCTCTCCCACATAAAACTTGCTATCGGTCTAGTAAAGTAGTCAATTGCTTAGGGACAATTTCACAACTCCTACCACCACTTTTCCACACTCGCTATATTTACTTTATTGTGTCTTTATCTAAACAGCCCCTACTTTTTATTTACGTGCTCTTTATTATCTTGCAAACCTATCCAAAAACACCTACAAAGTACTTCTAGTTTCATACTTGTTTTAGGTAAAGCGAACGTCAAGCGTGCGTAGAGTTGCATTGGTGGTCGATAGAACTTGAGGGAATATTTGTTCTACCTTTAGCTCCTCGTTGGGTTCGACATTCTTACTTATCGAAAACTGTTGCGATCCCCTATACTTGTGGGTTATCAAGAGGGATGCTGATATGTCTCCAACGTATCTATAATTTATGAAGTATTCATGCTATTATATTATCTGTTTTGGATGTTTATGGGCTTTACTAAACACTCTTATATTATTTTGGGACTAACCTATTAACCGGAGGCCCAACCCAAATTGATGTTTTCTTGCCTATTTCAATGTTTCGAAGAAAAGGAATATCAAACGGAGTCCAAACGGAATGAAACCTTCGGGAGAGTTATTTTTGGAACAGAAGCAATCCAGGAGACTTGGAGTAGACATCAGGGAAGATTCGAGGAAGCCACGAGGCAGGGAGGCGCGACCTACCCCCTAGGCGCGCCCCCACCCTCATGGACCCCTCGTGGCTCCCCTGACCGACTTCTTTCGCCTATATATGTCCATATACCCTAAAAACATTGGGGAGCAGAATAGATCGGGAGTTCCACCGCAAAAAGGCTCCATAGCCACCGAAAACCAATCTAGACCCGTTCCGGCACCCTGCCAGAGGGGGAATCCCTCTCCGGTGGCCATATTTATCATCCCGGCGCTCTCCATGACAAGGAGGGAGTAGTTCTCCCTCGGGGCTGAGGGTATGTACTAGTACCTATGTGTTTGATCTCTCTCTCTCTCTCGTGTTCTTGAGTCGACACGATCTTGATGTATCACGAGCTTTGCTATTATATTTGGATCTTATGATGTTTCTCCCCCCTCTACTCTCTTGTGATGAATTGAGTTTTCCCTTTGAAGTTATCTTATCGGATTGAGTCTTTAAGCATTTGAGAACACTTGATGTATGTCTTGCATGTGCTTATCTGTGGTGACAATGGGATATCACGTGATCCACTTGATGTATGTTTCGGTGATCAACTTGCGAGTTCCGTGACCTCGTGAACTTATGCATAAGGGTTGGCACACGTTTTCGTCTTGACTCTCCGGTAGAAACTTTGGGGCACTCTTTGAAGTTCTTTGTGTTGGTTGAATAGATGAATATGAGATTGTGTGATGCGTATCGTATAATCATACCCACGGATACTTGAGGTGACATTGGAGTATCTAGGTGACATTAGGGTTTTGGTTGATTTGTGTCTTAAGGTGTTATTCTAGTACGAACTCTATGATAGATTGAACGGAAAGAATAGCTTCATGTTATTTTACTACGGACTCTTGAATAGATCAATCAGAAAGGATAACTTTGAGGTGGTTTCGTACCCTACAATAATCTCTTTGTTTGTTCTCCGCTATTAGTGACTTTGGAGTGACTCTTTGTTGCATGTTGAGGGATAGTTATATGATCAAATTATGTTATTATTGTTGAGAGAACTTGCACTAGTGAAAGTATGAACCGTAGGCCTTGTTTCCTAGCATTGAAATACCATTTTCACTCACTTTTGTCATTTGTTACCTTGCTGTTTTTATATTTTCAGATTACAAAAACCTATATCTACCATCCATATTGCACTTGTATCACCATCTCTTCGCCGAACTAGTGCACCTATACAATTTACCATTGTATTGGGTGTAATGGGGACACAAGAGACTCTTTGTTATTTGGTTGCAGGGTTGCTTGAGAGAGACCATCTTCATCCTACGCCTCCCACGGATTGATAAACCTTAGGTCATCCACTTGAGGGAAGTTTGCTACTGTCCTACAAACCTCTGCACTTGGAGGCCCAACAACGTCTACAAGAAGAAGGTTGTGTAGTAGACATCATGCGACTGAGCGGCGCACGCCGGGTTGGACTGGTAAGCACCTGCCTTTTAAGGAGGTAGCTAGGTCTGCTCACCGGCCGCCCACCCAACGTGTAGGAGTTCCCGGGGCGATGTCCCAAGACCCGTGGGGGCATAGGTTTAGTCCGGCATGTTGACCTCTCTATTAAGCCTAGGTCGGGTTGCAGCGTATCATTTAGCCAAGGCCGAGCATGACCCAGTAAAGTGTGTCCGGATAGGGTTAATCGAGCATGGTGGGTAAGTTGGTGCACCCCTACAGGGAAGAAAACATCTATCGATAGCCTATCCTACGGTAACGGACACTCGGAGTTGTATCCCGATCGATACAACTAGAACTGGATACTTGAGGTGATAACTGGATAGTATGGCTCTGGGATTGTTTTCTTGCAGGGAGTCGAGGAAGTGATCTTTGGGCGAGGTACAACATGCTTACCAATATTATAATATGCCACTCTTATCTCTTCTAATGTTGTAAGATGCTCGTCTTTGATAGGCTAGGCTTTCCCCCTTCTCTTCTAGCATTCTGCAGTTCAGTCCATAGATACAACCCATTTCATTGACACCGATGCATATGTCGTGTAGATCCTTACTTGCGAGTACTTTGGATGAGTACTCACGGTTGCTTTGCTCCCCTTTTTCCACCACTTTCCATTCTTCCCGGATGCTGCAACCAGATGGTGGAGCCCAGGAGCCAGAGGACACCACCGATGACGACTACTACTACCACGAGGGTGCCTACTACTACGTGGAGGCCGCCGACAACCAGGAGTAGTTAGGAGGCTCCTAGGCAGGAGGCCTTGCCTTTCCGATCGTTGATACTTTTGTGCTGGCCTTCTTAAGGCATCCTTGTTTAACTTATGTCTGTACTCAGATATTGTTGCTTCCGCTGACTCGTTTGTATTCGAGCTTATGTATTCGAGCCCTCGAGGCCCCTGGCTTGTAATAGAAAGCTTGTATTATTTTAATTTGTGTCTAGAGTTGTGTTGTGATATCTTCCTGTGAGTCCATGATCTTGATCGTACACATTTGCGTGTATGATTAGTGTACGATTGAATCGGGGGTGTCACAAGTTGGTATCAGAGCCGACTGCCTGTTGGAATCCCCCTTTTCAACTCCTTGGCCGAAGTTGAGTCTAGTCATTGAAAAGTATTTACTAACATGGTTGTGTGGCTTACGGGCCCATGTCGCCATTGGGTGTTATTAGGATCTTTTATTCCTCTTCTTTACTCTGGGATTCTGATCTCTCTTCTATTCGGTTTACAGATTTTACTAATTCTAACCCTAGGTTCTCGTAACTACTTCCTCCCGGAGAGCCCTTCATTCTAGACGATCGCCTGCTTCACCAGAAGATTTCGAAGATACTCTTCTTGATGTTTTTCCGATACCCTTGTGCCCATCGCTTTTGCAATTCCCTTCCATCGACAAACCCCTATGGATAACTACATACACTTGCCGTTCATACAATCATTCCCAGTTTCTCTTGTTATTACAAGATACATCGAATTATTCTCTGACTTTTTAAGAATCCTTTGAGCTACTGCCTTGCAGCTCTTTTCCACATGAATACACCTATGAGTAATTCCTCACACTTATCGAGGATTTGATCATCCCTAGTTGTTCTTGTGTTTCACAAAATTCTTCGAATACTATTTGATCTCCCGAAATCCTCAGTAGCTTATTGCTCTTGCTCTTCACCACCTGCTTGCATTATGTTTAATTCCATACACTACAAAAAAAAATACACTTCCATGATGATACATGTTTGTCACAGTAGGTCGCGTTTTTTGTCATGCATGTACATCCATGACAAATTTATGACAGAATCAAGATAGTCATACCTGTGCTGTCATAGAAGTGTTCCATGACATTACCAAAATTATCATCACGGAAGTGTCCACTTCCATGACGATAAATCGCGCCTCACAGAAGTGCTTTCGTCAAGGGTGACCGACACGTGGCATCCACCGTAACGGAACACCGTTAAGCTATCGGGTCAGGTTTTGGATCCAATAACCCGTTAACAGCCCCGACCAATGGGAAATTTCCACGTGTAAAATTCTTATTGGCCGGACGAAACACGTGTCAGCTCGTCAGTGGGTCAAATAGGCGCCTATGATATGTCGACACGTGCCATGGTCCACCACTGGCCCATTTAGCTTACAAAGCCGGCCCGTTTGACTTGGTCAAAAGTTAACGGGCTGGCCCATGAAAAGCCTGTTAACTGTCTCTTCGCAAATAGCCCATTTTACGGCCCGTTAACTCACGGCCCATTAGGCCCTAAAGGAAATCAGCCCAACAACGTCATGTGGGCCGTCGAATATAACACCGGCCCATTTCACTTTCGGCCCATGTATGGCCCATGATGTCTTTCGGCCCATATGAGGCCTTCGTATCTTTCGGCCCTTTACAGGCCCACGGTGACTCTAGCCCATAATGAACAGTAATTTTCTTTATACCTGTTAACGACCCGTGATTTACATGGGCCGTTTCCAGCCTGTGTTAGCTTTCGGCCTATTAACGACCCATACGTTCTTGGGCTCCTTTTCGGCCCTCGCTTACTTCCGACCCGTTACTGGCCTGTTCCCCTAATGGGCCAAATTCGGCTCATGGCAAGAGTCGGCCCGTTACTGGCCTGTTCCCCTAATGGGCCAAATTCGGCCCATGGCAAGAGTCGGCCCGTTACTGGCCTGTTACCCTAATGGGACAAATTCGGCCCATGGCAAGAGTCGGCCCGTTTCTGGCCTGTTAACCCGTTGCGCCGTTTCCAGCCCGTCCTATATTTTGGCCCATTAACGACCCGCTATGCCTGTGACAGAATTAAGCCTTTGCTGTCATACGGCCTGTTAACGACCTATTACCATGCTGGGCCAATACCAATTACTCCCGATTACGGTCCATGTAGACCCATTTATCCGACGGCCCGAGGCCCACCGATTACAGGCCCATTTATCAACGGCCCGTAGGAGACCCATGGATCCTACGGCCCGTATATGGCCCATGGTAGTTGCGGCCACTAGCAAACCAGGGAAAAAGAAGACTAGGAAATAAATAAGGACGAAACTAACGCTAGGCTATTAAGGCGATTGCACAGATTACATCCACTCGGCATCAAAGATCGCCACCAGTGCAAATATAGGGAACACCCTACACTATACAAAAATGGCTTGCTGTTTTCTTCAGCCGGTGGCTGCACGTTAAGAATAAATTTTGTATCGCACCAAAACAAATTACAACTATATAACAAAAGGAAGGTTGGCATAAAACTTAACAGTCTAGCAGATAAATGCACCACCAGAAGTTCAGAAGCTCAGTTCATTTGACCTGACTGTTACGTTTTCATGTTGTATTGTCCGATGGAGCACCATAACCCTCGCCTTCATTTCCCCTAGGCTCCTGAACAACATAGCAAATGTCTGATAGTCTGGTTTCAAAACCATGCATATCTTGACGACATTGAGCAATGTTTCTCCTTGTTTCACAAAGGGTCTCTGTTAGGGAATGGACTTGTGTCTGGAGCGCAGATACAACATTGCTTTGAGCTTGCATATCTTGATCATGAGGCAGTTTGGACGATATTGCCTTAACAACCAACCCAGTATTACGCAGGAACATGCTTTTGGCACTGTTAGTGGACAGGTACTGACCCACTGCAGCAAGAGCTGACATTGCGGTTATAGTTGCCTCGCCACCTTCAGAAGGTGGCGGTTCCACCATTTTTTCCATAGCTCGCTGAAAAGTTGAGGTTTTACATTAGTAGTACCAGAACAGAAGATATTAAGGAGGCAGCAAAACCAAACAAAATAGCTTTGGTCTATATACAGAACTTATTCTGGTGAACCCATGTAAAATATTAGTTGTATTTTATTGCAAAGTACATAATAAAACCAGGTTCCAAACATATGACCATGTACCATTGCTAATGTATTGTCTATTTCTTCACATTTTATTGATGGCTAAGGATAAAGAGATGAAGTTTATAATACGGTAAGCATAGTATGACATCATTCATATCACAAAACAACTGAGAATAGACAAACAGGCAATTGTAACGTTGTGTGGGCAAGTCCAGCACGGAACTAGATTACGGGTCAAGATCAAAGGAACATCACTCCTCTCTTTTAAACCTTGTAAGGTGCAATGATACGCTAAGACAATTGTGTATAAAATTGAAAAGAGTAATAGACATTGGCTGCATACCATGCAGTTCAAGGCACAAGTCAGAGTAAGTAGTAGTTAAAAGGCATGAGGATTAAGGACTTACAACAATGGCTTTGACTAGTGTAGTCATGCCCTTCTTCTTGCTGGTGTGACGGTCCTTGAAGATTTCCACATCATTTGGTTCAGGTACTTTTTGGTCCTTGCGGGCTTTCCTCTGCATTTCGAACAAGTCAATATAGATCTGATAATATGGTACATCGAAAAGAGTGAAACAACAGCTAATTACAAGAGCCTCGCACTGTGCAATATAGCTACGAGATCCTGTCGTGTGTTGGAATTTCACTTTCGTACGGTTGGCCTTGTTCTTTGAACAGTTCACCTACAAGAAGACAGATTTGTGTGGCATATGCATACATAGGACTTCAACATGTGATCTGGTCACACACACACACACACACACACACACATATATATATATATATATATATATAATGTACCTGATACTTCGGATCATACTAGTGTTTAACAAGGCCCCTCCAGTCTTCATCCGATATATTTTCCACTGGAGATGTTTGGGAAAGTTCACTGTTAGCCTGGCCTTCAAAGTGAGTTTTCCTTAAGTTATACCGATATTGTCGCAGAGCAGACTTGAAAACATGGGTGCAAGCTTGTCTGGTTGCATCATCTTGGCTATCCAACTTGAACCTCATCTGTTGAAAATTATGGGAGTCTCATTATCAGCAACCTAGAAAGTATGGGACAGAGCAAGACGATATTACTAGTTTCCATACATAACCATACTTACAAATAAATGGTCGAGGAAGGTGTTGAACTGGGTTTCGTCTTTGTCATTCCTGTACTGAATCCATGTTGGGAGGATATGTACATGACACCTAACGGCAACCGCTACCTCTGATACTAACTTGGCTGACTCTGTAGCATCACATGGCCTTTTTAAACCTGCCTCAAAACAGATCTCCATTCTTCCTCCTCTAGATTTAGTTAACCTATCGAGCATTATCCCTGATGTTTGTTTCCTCTTGCGCCTAGGTGCTAGTCCAATAACGAACATAGGAAGTGTTAGTGTACATCAAACTGTGAGACTACATATAAAGAAGCATGCAACTGTAACTTGAATCCAGCAACTACCTTCTTGCTGTTGAAGCTCACAAGGTTCATCTGATATTGCCAACTCGTCTTGTGTCAAGAGTGCTTGGGAAGTATGTGTCAGCAAGGGAGCTTGGGAACGTGCTGCTAGCTCAGTTGACGCATGAGTAAGTCGTGCAGCTGGTAGTACTGTGGTAGGTGTTGCAAGAACTAGGGCTGTCTCTTCTTGTTTGGTGGTAGCTATTTGTTTCTGTTTGGCTTTTTTGCAACTCGTGTAGCATGGGATGCCGTGTTTGTAGAATTTTCCGCTGGACTTTGACCTTCTATTGCACCATCAGTACCAGCAGAATCTGCAGGATTCATCCGCTTCTCATTCCCTGCCATTCTGTGTTTCTTCCTCTTTCTCTATGACATGTTAAGTCAAGCCGACAAGAAAAACGAATAACAATTTAGTTCTTCAGAACAAATTGATGCGTGATGCAGACGAACTGAACTTTGATGTTAGACAACCACATGATAGGAGGATGTAATATGTATGAAAAACAGGACGGAAGAGATAACCAGAACTATGATGTGTAAACTAAGAAGAAGACATTTCACCAAATTAGAAGCAATGCAATGGAAGGTAGACACCATATGAAAGATGCTACAAATATCGCTCTGCCAAGTTAACAGTGTCTCATCATAAATGGCGTTTAAACAAATGTGAAGCAGTACAAGAAATAAATCATATGCAAGATGCAAACAACATCACACTACCATGTTAGAGGTCTCTCGTCATTAGTGCCATTGCATATTCACAGCATTGCATATTCACAGCTTATGATGTGTAAACTAAGGAGAAGGCATTTCAACAAATTAGAAGCAATGAAAGCTAGACACCATATGAAAGATGCAACGAATATCACTCTACCAAGTTAAAACTGTCTCGTCATAAGTGCCATTTCAACAAATTAGTAGTACAAGCTAGAAAAGAATGTGAGATGTAACCTATATCACACTCCGAAGTCAAACGTGTCTTATGATAAGTGATTGTTGCAGGTTACACAACAGTAGTAATTTGATGTAAGAACATGGTGTGATAGACAGATATTGTATGTTCTAGAAACAGGAACACGTGTCTTATTCAAGTATAATGTGTAAAGTAAGCAGATGGAATTCAACAAAATTAGAAGCAATACAAGCTAGACATCACACATAACATGCAACCACATATAACAGTGCCAAGTTAGAGGGAGCACCGGTGATGCTGCACTAGGGGAGACGTGCTCATCATAAACACAACTTTGTTGAGTGTCTATGCATGTGTTGTCTTGGAAATCATCTTGGGGGTGTGGAGGAGTAGAAACTGTAGAGGCCCTCCGTTCGGAAGGAGCACCTTTATCCGCTGCCTTGCTAACTTCCTTCCGCTTTATTGATTTTGAATTGTCAAGTAAAACCGACAAGAAAAAGCAATAAAATTCTCTCTTCAGAACTCATTCATGCATGATACTGACAATCACTACTTTGATGTAAGGCAAACACATGATACCAGGATGGAAAGGCAGAAACCATTCCAGCAAATAAGAAGCAATGCAAGCTAGACACCACATGAAAGATGCAACTGATATGACTCTGCCAAGTTAAAAGCGTCCCATCATAAATGGAATTTCAACAAATTAGAAGTAGCGCATGCTATAAATCATATGAAAGATGCAACTAATATCGCACTGCATATACTAAAGGTGTCTCGTCATGTTGATTGATGCGGGATACAAAAAACAATAGTTTTATGTAAGGACATGCTTAATAGACAGATGTACTATGTACTAAATACAAGAAGGCATGTCACATTAACAGGTATAATGTATAAGCTAAGCAGACTAGCACATGCAGTTTAACCAGATTGGAAGAATTACAATCTAGACACCATATGCAACATGCAACCACATATCACGCTGCCAAGTTAGACCAAGCACCTGCGATGCTAGTGTAGGGGAAATGCTGTAATCAACTACAGAGCTACGTTCACTATCTTCATCTAGCATTTCTGTTTCTTGAGAATCATGTCGGGAGGCTGACGCTGCATTCTTTAAATGAGGAGTAGTCCCCTTGCCTGCCTGCCTCGTCATAAGTGATTGATGAGGGATACACAAGAACATTAGTTTGATGTAAGAACATGGTTAATACACAGATGTACTAGTATGTACCAAAAACAGAAAGGCATGTCATATTCAAAGGTATAATGTGTAAGCTAAGCAGATGCAATTTAACCAAATTGGAAGCAATACAAGCTAGACATCCGGCTGGAGTGGTGAGCATGATCATCTAGGACCTGAGAGCCTGGTGGGAGGCGGGCTGCTTCGCCACCATCGCAGCTTTTTAGTTGGCTTCCAGGTGATGCCTATCTTTGCTGGGCTTGTCACTGGCTCGGCCAGTGCCCTGACTAGCTATTTGTCTTCTGGTGCTCACGGGATGGTGGTTCATGTAAAAAAATATCTTTCCTTATCTTACCGACTTCGGCCTTTCGAATACAAGCTAGACACCATATGGAACATGCAACCACATATGACACCGCGAAGTTAAAGCAAGCACCTGGGATGGTGGTTCATTGCGAGCGAGGTCATCAACTCCAGAGCTACGTTTACCGTCTCCATCTGCTGACACTGCACCCTTTATAGCGCTGTAACGTGTCTTGCCTACCCGCATACGAAGCTGGAGCGACTTCTCTCTTTTCTTTTTGGCTTCTCTCATGGCAGCAGAGTCTGAAATACCCTTGCATAAAAACACAATAGTGAGAGTAAGGGTGAAGTGTGTGCAGAACTAGTGCACTGTAAAAGTAGCAGATAGCAGGTGGCTGAAAAATAAATGACAGGAGACATATGATAGCTCTACAACATTGCATGGCAAACAAAATTAGATTCTACTCCGTATGATTTTGTAATATATGAGCACAGGAAATGCAGGTACTCCTCCAGCACACCACCACATGTGGTCATATCTAAGATAACAGTCGACTGAAAATAAATAGGTCAGTCGATTTTTTTAATGAACCGTCCGATCTATAAGGAACGGGCAGATGGCCTTCGTCTACCTCCCGCCAGTCACTGTTGACGATCTTTCTCGAACCGCCAGCGACCACCGGCCCAGACCCCTGCCTCCGCCGCCCCGCCCTCCCATCGACCTCACACCACCGCCGTGCTTGGCAGCGCCCCCAGGCCATCCCTTTAATCCCGGCCGACCTCCAGATCGGGCGCCAGTAGCTCTAGGCCGCACACGCCCCTAAGATAAACACCAAGGCGCTGCTTCCCCGGTGTAATAGGCGTACTAGCGCCTGTTACGCCGGGGAATGCTTCCGTTAATTGGGAATCAACTGGCCAGAAATTGAAATTCAGGGGGGCGACGGACCTCTAGCTAAGGTGAAATAGTATATGAGGAGAAACCTTGTGCATCGCGAGTTACTAGGAACATCTAGTATCAAGAAGAAGCGGTCAACTAGTGTCTTCTGTGGGATGAATACCGTGCAAGCAGAGACGTAAGATTTGCACGAATAAGGGAAGAGGAGTACCTTTTTCGGTTGCCGGTGTGGTCACCTCCACATGTCGCGCCGATCTTCTTCTTTTTACCGGGGAAACCGATGTTCTGGAGGGTGCAGGCTTGGATGAACCCATGGCCAAATTGTTGACTGTGTTGCCGTGGCCGTATGTCGGCGGAGGGGAAGCAGATCCGAGGCGGCGAAGGACGGCGTAGCAGGAACAACTCCGGTGCGGTGGAGGGTGGCGAAGTTGGAGCGGCAGCGGTGAGGCGCAGGACGGCGTGGTTGAACTGGCTCGGGTACGGACGGCTCGGCCTCGGCTTCAACTACTAGCCGTGGAGGGCGTTGCGGTTGAGGTTGCGGTGGACGACGACGTCGGGGTATCGGCTCCGGCGTGATGGAGGAGGGCGGCGGTTGATGGGTGGGATGGGGTGGCGGACGGAGGACGCCGGGGTTTCGCGGCTGGTGGAGAGGTAGTTTTGGCGCCCACGGAGTACGAATGGGGAATCAGACGGGTGGGGGGAACCATGTTTCGATCTGGGACGCGCTTGTTTTTGGCTTTTTTGAACAGAAGATGGGACGCGCTTGTTTGAAATTTGGGGAAAGTACAAACTTTGCCCCCCTCTTAAATTTCGGACCTACTGCGGGTCGGGGGTAGGATGGTAATCCCAGGTGTCCCAAATAGTGGGCGGGAGCGATTTCGGCCGCGCGCATGTGTGCTTAGGCGGCCATTGTGTATGAATGTTTTTCGGATGCGGTTGCGTGGCGTCTAGATGAAGCTACAAACCTACCCCGGTTTAGACCTTTGGACGTCGGGCCGGTAGGTTTCACGGGTCGGAGTTATTAGAAAAGTAATTTCCTTGTACTACCAAACATTGGTCTCACGCGGTTTCGGGCGAGTAGAGGCTCTTTTGGCGCTTCGTTCGAAATTTTGAAACACAAGCATTCACGTTTAGAGTACTCTTGAACTATTAGGATTGACCTAAATAGACAACGTTATATTTGACCTTGTATGTTTGAAAACCTCATTAAATTATCCGCTTCTTTTTGAAATTTTGACACTTGAAAATCCTATAACTACGATTATTTTGGAATGGAGGAGCTAAATTTGAATCTATTTTGTACACGACTACATATGCTATTATGTACAAAATCAGAGCAAAGATTGGTGCCCCCATAATTTAGGTATGGTTTACAAATGCCATGATATCAAATTCAAATAATTGAATGGACTTCATGTTGAATTCGATTTTTTTAAACCACCTTAAGTTGAATTCAAATGTATGCTAGTTCATAGGTAGCTATTTATAATGTCCATTGTGTAACTTTCGTATGTATAATGTGCTTTACACACACAACATGAACTATACTCACGTTTATATTCGATTGCTAAAGCGATGCATTGTCTGGAGTTCAAAATACTAACTATGTGGATCAATTGTGTCGAATAATAACATAGACATGCTCAAATTCGATAGAATCTAGATGTCTGATGGATCAATGACCGCTCCTTACGCGAATTGCAAATATCATGATCCCATCCTAATATTTGGATACAATTTATATCTTTAATCAATGTGTAGAGCAGTCTTTTACGTGTAGTTTCACTCTCCATCGGTGGTCTCTCACACATGCTCACACACTCTCTCCCGAGGTGTCTTTCTCGCACACATGCTCTAGATATAACCCTCCCTCCCTCTCGTAACCATTTACAACTGTTTCCACTAACCTTTATCACAAGCACTCTTCCTCTCGCAAACATACACACGCACAATCCTCATCGACCCTTTCTATATACATGGACCTGCCTACGTGTCTCATGTACGCACATTATCTTTACGCCTGTCTCTCACGCATTGTCTCACACCTCTCTTCCTAATCGACGAGTATGATTCTAGCAGAGCATTCTGTAGGATGCCCCTTAAAGTTAGGTTGGATGAATAGTAATATCAGAGATAAAGGGGTTACCTTAGTCCGAGAACCTAGGGTTACAAATCCTAGCCGGCTTTGTCAGTGGACACAGAGTCCTTCACAATTCTGCTATCTTTGTCTTGTACGACTAGTCATCCATGGGTCTTCCTAAATGCGTCACGGGCCGACCAATGTGGCGCAGGACGGAACCGAACGAAGGGCCTCACCTCGACCCACCGGACCTCACGCGGTGACACACCCTCTGCCCCCACGTCTCATTATCTTCTCACACCCACACATACCAACACAAACACCACACACACAGAAAATTTCTCCTGGTGCCTCTATTCCCTCCCCCTTGCATATACACACTCAAGGGAATGGAATCTCTTGTCGTGACGTCATATTCGTCTCTCTCTCTAGACCACTCTCATTTCTCGTGCTATCTCTCCCACGCCCCCCCCGTCGGCCCCTCTATCCATGCCTCTCTCGAATACGTAATACACACACATACCTCTCTAGGCCCCGCCAAATGCATCAACTACACATTCACACATGTTACATCACGTACCCCATTGATCTAAAAAGCCCTCTCTTCACGTTTATTTCGCATACAACATTCCTTTTGAATAAAGTGTGGCCAAAAAATTATTTTAGAGTTTCTACATATATACAACATTACAAAGTTATATGGAGGAGTACGAACGCTAATTTGCATTGCATGGTGCCCACAATGATATTTATTCCGCACTGTGAATTTGTATATTTTTATACTATATACAAAGTTAGTCATAATAAAGAGAAACGAAGAGCATCTCTCTCTCCATCGCATACCCCCCTGTACGCCCCTTTCACGTATGCACACAAAACTATCTCCAGGTCCTCTAAAAGTAAGCCCCCAGAAAATTCACGCATGTTTCATCTTTCTCTCGCGATATATGCAATGACGATCATTGTATTTGAAGCGAAAGCACGATACGTACATTGGACTTCAGAATCCACTCATTACGGTCACCATTTACGTTTAGTGGTTATTATACAGTCACGGGCTCACCGTACAACTCTGTATTTGCTCATGACATGACTAGTTGACCAGTTAAACGCTCCACGTGGCACCTCTAGTGTTGCATCACATTATCTCACAACCATCGTGCCCACCTGTCGACTTGTATCTACTCTACATCTACACTCTTATAAAATACATAAAATACACTCTTATAAAAAACAGAGTTGGTGATGATGGTGTGCCTGCCATCCTGCAATATAGGCCGTCCGATTTATATCTGACGGATAGGAAAGAAACTATGGCAATTTTGCAAAAAGGTACCCACACACCTCTCCACATTTGCAAATAAGGCCTTCCCTCGTTCATCCTTTTCTCTCACAATATAAACAAGTCATACAAATGCATCTTGATGTTACGTGCAACGCACGGGCATCTTGCTAGTAAGAATGAAAACAAACGACAAAAAATATTTGGACGGTGGTTCGAAGTCATGACCGCGGGCACAACGGACAAGGTGGCCTTGTATTGGTATGCTGAGCCGTCTGTTTTAACACACAGGAGCTGGTGTGGTGATTATACACACACGCACGCATGCACACGAACTGCATCCACGCAACACATGCACCCACGCACGCACGCAACACTCACACGTACACACGCAGCCACGCACGCACGCAACACTCACACGCACGCATGCATGCACACACCAGTACACCACACGACCAACACACACTCTCACGCGCACACATCAGGCCCTGACAGACACATACACAACCAGGTGATTCCCGCGCACGGGTTGGAGCCTTGTCGCGCCTGCGTAAATTTGTGTTTATCTGACCTTTTGCCTATGCGAACTGACAGGTGGGACCCACAAGGAACATGGTCAATTTAACTAGTCAACATGGCGCCACGCAGACTATTTGGCCGGTCAACAGAGTGCAATCCGATGCTGAACTATGAGCAAGTGACCGTATAATCACCGCAAAACGTATATAGTGACCGTAATCAGCTTATTCTGAAGTTCGGTGACCGTATTACGCTTTTCTCTCTGTAGGCCCTCCAAAACTACATCTCTACACGTTCTCGCATGTTACATCTAACAACTATGCAATACAGCACTACTACTACACTCTAACACAATAAATCATATGTGTTTTTAGTTTTACTAGATATCATATTGTTACTTATAATTATTCAGTTTGCATACATTAAAATTGCCTTTGAAATGTATGGCCAGTATCATCTACCGCGCGGGAAAAATCCCGCCCTTTCCTGTTTAATCGGGTTTGTATCGATGGATCGTGCGAAACAGCAAAACTATAGTACTATACAGTACAAGTGACAGTTCACTGGGCCGTCGTGTCGTCTACTCCTCCGTCGTAAGAGTGGAGCGCTCGCTTTCATAAATCTTCTAGTCCCTTTCGCCGACATGTGGGACATCAAGCTACCGGGTCCACGTGCCATACCGGAATACAGTGCAGAGCAGCCGGGGTGAAGCACCCCAGTCATGGCGCCGGCGTAGTAATGAGCAATGAGGCGTCAAATCACAAAGCTGCACCTTTCCCGCAGTTAAGTTGGAGGGACGAAGCAACCATCATTTCACTCGTTGCTGAATCCGCTTCTCCCTCATCTTCTTCAACTTAACCACGTGTTGCTTCTGCCGTTGTTCTGCCTCATGTGGGACGCGGATCGGCTTGGTAAAGCACTGACACGTGGGACCGCATGTTAGCAAACCGCGAGGACAACGTCCTCCGAAAATAAGAAGCCTAATCCTAGACTTACAAAGGGCTACGTAGCTGCTACGTATACTTTCCATCTAATCTATATATGCCCCCCTGATTTTCAGGTGGGGTGGGCCTAATCCTCTCCTTTAATCCAATCAAATAGTCCCACATCACATCAGTTCGTAACTTTACGTAAACCATTACGTGGATGTAGCATTGCTCAAATAAGAAACCTCCCCCGCCATCCGCGCGGCAAAATCACCTCCTTTTTACTAATCTTGATTCTATAATTTTTTAGATCAATATAATTGAGATTTGTATAGATAGCACACAGGAGCAAAACCAAGTGGTACGGTTAAGGGCATCCACAATGTGTAGCCAAATGTGAAAATAGCTTTTGGCATCGTGGGAACCATTGTGGACGGTGTTGCCAAAGCCAAAAAGATGGAACCGAAGCTCCCTGATTGATTGATTGAAGGAATAGAAAAATGCAACGTCTCTCCTCTTTCTCCCATGCTTGGACGCATGTAGTACAGTATAGAGCACAGAGTCTACTCCCCTGTCCCTTCTATCACAAATCACAAAGCAGTGAGGCGTCAAATCACAAAAGCACGGACGAAGCAACCATCATTTCACTCTTCGCTGACTCCGCTTCTCCATCGTCTTCTTCGAGAAACCATCTCACCGCACTAGTACTCCTAGTAGTACTCCCTCCGGTCCTTTTTTGTCTGCGTCTAAGAAAATTTCGTTTTCCCCGCAATGCTCTGCGCATTGGCATTTTTTCGCTGCTCTTTCCAACCGGGCCCTCCATCCCTTTCCACCGCATGCGTGCCTGCAGTAATCCCATCTCTCTTTCCCATGTGCTTCGCATCTTCCCAAGGCAGAGAGAGCTGCTTGCATGCAGAAACAGGAGAGAGAGCGAGAGGCGCATGCGTGCAGAGAGATGGACAGGGGAGAGAGAGAGACGACATGCATGCATGCGGAAGTGAGAAGGTTGGTTTGCATGGCGCTGCATTAATCAAGCGATGAGGAGTGAGATGGTTAGCTCTTTGGTCTTTGGAGAAAAAAATACGCATTAATTGACACGTGAAACGAGGATTTGTATCGATTAAATCCCGCGAAGGAAAACCCCGCCTTTCTTTTTTAACACTAGTACTCCTAGTACGTACGTACTTATCCTGTTTGGGTCTAGGCCTTGCATTGCCAAACTTCGCCACACATTTTTGCCAAGCTTGCCTAAAGTTTTCAAAATGAGAAGGAGGTACACTTGCGCACGGCTGTCGCGGTCGCACCGCACCCTCACACGGTCGCTCCTGCACGCCGCGGTCGCACCGCACCCTCACACAGTCGCTCCTGCACGCCGCAAACCCAACCAAGGGAACGCACCCTCACTGACACGTGCTGTCGCATGTGAACAAACCAAACTCAGCCATCCTATCGCTGACACATAATTTTCGTTCATAGAGTATGTTTATCCAACCGCATGTTGGGGAGTATCCGTACGGCCCGTGCGGTGGTCTGTTGGGGAAGAAGAAGAGGTGAGGAAGAAGGAAAGAAGGGTTAGGAGACGTAGGATATTCATCCAACCGCCTGAAATGGTAGACTGACCCAAGTCAGGCGACTTGCATAACAAATATATGTTTTTACACAGCAAAAGATCCATAAAAACAACAACATAAAGAAAAACTATCACTGCTCGCGGAAAGAGACGGCCTCGTCGTCTTTGGCTGCCGGCGCGAACCAGCCGTCGCTGCCGACGTGTGTCTCCGCACCGTGGTTGTCCTCGGCCTCCAGCTACTCGTTCAAGCGGAGCGTGCGGGCGCTCTGCACGGACGAGAGCACAGCCCGGTTCAAGTCGACGACGTCCGGTTCCGCCTGCAGGAGGGCCTCGATGGCAGCGGCATCCGCGCGCTCCGCGTCGAGTCGAGCCTCCGCCGCCCGGTTCAAGTCCAGGACGTCCGGTTCCGCCTGCAGGAGGGCGTCGATGAGAGCGGCATCCGCGCGCTCTGCGTCGAGTCGAGCCTCTGCCGCCCGGTTCAAGTCCAGGACGTCCGGTTCCGCCTGCAGGAGGGCCTCGATGGCAGCGGCATCCGCGCGCTCCGCCTCAAGTTGAGCCTCCGCCGCCCGGTTCACATCCACGACATCCGGTTCCGCCTGCAGGAGAGCCTCGATGGCAGCGGCATGCGCGCGCTCCGCGTCGAGTTGAGCCTCTGCCTCCCGGTCCTCCTTTAGTATCGCCATGTTGAACCGCTGGTCCGCCTGCACCATGGGGGACTCGGACGCCGGCACGAAGTCGACGTCCATCGTCTCATACCCATCGGGGGCCTTCTGCGCCGCGACCTCCGCCATGAACATTGGATCGGCTTCCTCCTCCTCGTAGCTTGGCTCCAGAGAACTCGGGGATTGGCCCGCCGCAAAGCGAGCTTGGGAACGGAGGTCTGTGGCGCCGACCGCCGCCGCGATTTCTGCGCGGCGCTCCGGCGTCAGCATCTTGTAGTAAGTGATCTTGCGGCGCACCATGGCTTTCCGGCGAACTAGGGGACGCTTGATGCGGGCTAGGGGATCGAAAGGTGGGGGAATGGGCTGGAGATTTGGTGTGGTTTTAGGGCAGTGGCTGGCGTAGGCCGAGCAGCGAAGGTTCTGGTGTGAATAGTGGTTCCGGTGACGACCGGTCAATCGGTTTTGACTGTACATCGCTCTTGTCGCGTTCGCGTTGCAGCCCGGCACGCTGGACCCTCCACGTCGCTCACCGAATGGAACGCGCTTCGTCTTGCGTTTTCGCTCGCTTGTGGGACCGCAGTTGAGAGCAAACCGACGTCCCTCCCCCTCCCCCGCCCGCGTCATTTATTATACCACCACTCCCTCCGTTTTATGCGGAGTAAATAAAAACAGAGGGAGTATACTACGGATGAGGATCCCCTGACGTGGCCGAACCCATTGAGTAACTGACATGCGGGGCCTAGCAAGCATGGGGTCCGCCAGTAAGTGACCGAAAGGGAGGGTAAGGCAGGGATACCTACGTCAGAGGATCCACTTCCACTATACTACTTTGACCAAATGTTAGAGTAATAATATATGACATGCAACTTACACAAATGTTAGAGTAATAATATATGACATGCAACTTACACAAAGCATACAGGGTCTAATGCGTTTTTCGAGGCTAACTTTGACCAAATGTTAGAGTAATAATATATGACATGCAACTTACACAAAGCATACGGTCAAATTCGTATGTGAAAGGAGTTTCCAATGATATAATTTTCACATTATACATCTCATGTACTATTAATCTTGTCAATAGTCAAATTGGAAACCATCTCGAGTACAAATCTAGGAGTACGTACGAATCTAACAATATTGATTGGGCGTTGTTGAATGTTGATACCTTTTTGATCAAAGTAGAGATACTTTGACTACACATAAAACTTATATGTAAACTAGAAAGGATAGGAGGGAGTATATTGTACGTTCAAAAACGAAACGAACATTGAATACCCTTTATATATGATTTGCGGATGCTATGATCACCGGTTCAAAATTTTGAATCCGCCTTAGGTATCACGTGCCCCCACTCGTTCCCTCTCGATTTCATCTCGGGGTCCGGAGATCTATTGAAAGAGGACTAGGGTGGGTACATGCGAATGATACTCGGCGGAATGTTCAAATGAGGCATGCGGGAGGATGGACTCGACTGGAGGGCGACATGATCGATGGAGAAGAGGGTTGGAGAGGAATGAGAAATAAGCAAACGCCACATGATTATACTTGAACGGCTCAAATAAACAATAAGTTGTCTCGCTTGGCCTACATAGTGAAAGGCCTAATGCGCAACGCGGAGCACTGACGCTCGAATATGGCCGGGAAAACAGGGAAACCGACATGTGGGGCAGACTAGTCCAATGGAGGAGCTGGCCCACGACCTCCTCGCCACCGACAACCGTTCATGTGGGTCGTTGGGGCCAACAACGGGGCGCAGCTCCAGCACCGCCTCTGGACACGGCGACCGCGGTGAGCGACACGCTCATATCGTAGCTAGACACGGTCGGTTTCAGTGTGCCGAGGGTGGCGTTAGTGCTGTGGCACGACCAACGGTATGTTTGGTTTGTGCCCAAGGTTGCCCCATCAAAGCATTGGGTAGCCAAAATTTTGGTTGAGGTATTGGTTGCCCATGATTTGGCCGACATTGGCAAGAAAAATGAACTAGAGTTGGCTAGAGTTCATTGGCATGCCAAAGAAATGGCAACCATCCAAACAAAGACCAATCTTTGGGTCATGACCAAAATTTTGGTTGAGGTATTGGTTGCCCATGATTTGGCCGACATTGGCAAGAAAAATGAACTAGAGTTGGCTAGAGTTCATTGGCATGCCAAAAAATGGCAACCATCCAAACAAAGACCAATCTTTGGGTCATGACCAAAATTTTGGTAAGGTGCACTTTGGCCACAATCCAAACACACCCCAACACCCGGCTCGTCGAGGATGCACGGGGCGCCGCGACGCGTCCGCGGAGTGGTGTAGCGCGGCCAACTGCATCCTCTGGACCTGAGACCATGCCGGGTCGTCTTGCTTTTTCAATGACATGCGGGGATCGCATGTGAGCAAAGGGCATCTCCAACGTTGCCACGACCGCAGCTGACTACCCTGGCACACCAAAACCCTCGTCCCTCGCGCCGTCGCGCGGTGCGTTCCCAGCCGGCGCCAGCTGCCCGCATTCATGCCGTCCGTTCGTATGTCGTCGTTAAGAGGCTCGGTGCCCGAGGAACCAACTCCGGCGACTTAATGACGCACCCGGACGCTTGGCCTCACCGGAATGCGCTACTTAAAGCGGCAACGCCCAGCTAACCTCCACACCATAGCGCATCGTCCTCCTACCTGGCACCACATCCGCCATGACCGCAAGTGCGAACGCTCTGCGGGAGAGCTTGTCTTCGGGGATGAAGCTCGAGGTCGCCGCCCTCGCTCAAGTCGCCTCTCGCGACGCAATAGCGGCGTAGCCGGACGCGGACGCGACCGCACAAGCGGTGGCCACGCTGGCGGCCGACGACGGGAGCACCGTCAGCCACGCGTCCTACTTGCCGCCGTCCAACGTCCGGCACCGCCGAGGTCGGGGACTCCTCCGAGGATGAGTAGGGCATGGGAGGCGGCAGGGCATGGTGTGCCAACTGGCCGGTCCGTATCCCGTGTTCTACTCTTCCTCGCCGGAGACCGCACCTTCACTTCACGGGTCTTGAACCCCGCCCCCGTACATAGAGATCGCAGATGGAGGACGTCGGTCGCCGCCGTAGAATAGGTTTAGGGTCGGGTTTCTTTTATTTTTCTGTCCTATAAAAGTTCGAAATGTAATGAAAATCTGCCGTGTTTGCATTAATCTCGGCCGGTGTATATGAACTTTCACAATAATATACATATTGTAGGAGTACTAGCAAGATGCCCGTGCGTTGCACGGAAGATCAAGATCTTGTGGGAGAAAAGGATGAACGAGGGAAAGCCTTATCTGCAAATGTGGAGAGGAGTGCGGGTAAATTGTCATAGTTTCCTTCCTATCCGTTAGATATAGATCGGACGGCCTATATTGCAGGATGACAGGCACACCATCATCACCAACTCTGCTTTTTATTGAACCGAGACAAATCTAACATGCGAAGTAAAATAAACACATAGGGTCTATACATACACAAATTATCTTAGGCACTCCAATAGTACGTCCACTACACATTCACGCATTTCACATCTTTCTACATCTACGGGAACCTACGAAAGGGTTAACGTAAATTGCCTCTCTCTCTCCTCCCCTGATTTTCATGGTGGTGGGCCCCTCCCTCCCCCAATCTACAATCAACAGCTCACACGTTTCACATTACGTTAATTACGTAACTGGGATTACGTAGGTGTAGCATTACTCGTCCTAAAAAACCCAACTAAGCCAACCTCCCAGCATATCGCGCGGGAAAAGACCCGGCCGCGCCGTTTTAGTCGGGATTACCGGATTACTAGTAGTAGTATCGATGGATCGCGCGAAGCAACAATTTTTTTTGAGGGGGCGAAGCACCTAGTTTAAAAGGAAAAAAGGCGGTACACTCACAGCACTCCTGTCGCGGTCGCATTGCACCCCACACACGTTCGGTCCTGCACACGGCTCACGCAAACGGAACGCGCTTCGGCTTGCCTCTTCACTGACACGTGGGACTGCACTTGGAGAAACCGACCATGCGCCAAACTCCCCCCGCCCACCGCGCGAAAATCCTCCCCCCCCCACACCCAAAAATTCCCCCCAAATCCGATTCAACCGCCCTTCGGCCAACTAGCCAATAATATTCCCCAAACCCCCTCCCCCTGTCCCCCTCCACTCCATTCGCTCCGCCAAAGCCGCCCTCCCCGCCGCGCCGATACGTCGGCGCCGCGGTTCGGCGATCCTCTCGCTCCCACAGTACGCTCTCGTAGACTGCCGTCCTCTAGCCGCGCCGCCACCTCTGGCTACGTTCTTGTGGAGGCGCACGGCGGTCAGCGCCGCCACCGCTGGCGACGTTCGTGTGGAGACGCACGGCGGTCAGCTTCTCCCACGGTACGCGCATTCTAGACTGAGGCCCCGTTCATGTCGGTGTAGCGCTGAATGTTAGCTGATAGACGCTGTTAATCTCACTGTTTGCCGAAGTAGTTTACTGTCAATATGCTCTGCTTAAGAAGCTTCCTTGCCCTGTTCTGCACTCAATCTGCTTAGCTGAGATGGCATGCCAAGGCCGATTAGTTGCTAAAATATCCTGCCATATATTTATTGTGACGTAGATTGCCATGGTCTAGTAGCCAATCTGTTAGGTGAAATAGCTCTACACCGTTTTATACTCGATCTTTGTTGCTGCGATGGCCTTCGATAGTTCGATGGCTGTGTGCTCGGCCTCATTGACTGCTGAAACAGCCTGCCATAATTTGGCACTCAAATCTGTTTGCTGAATTAGCTTTACATATATTTCGTTACTTAGATCTGCTCGTCCAAATATCTTGCCATAGCTTTAGACATCGACCTAGGTATTTTTTTCTGGACTTCATAAAAAAGCATATATGTTTTTCCTGTAATATCTAGTAGAAGAACTAATTTGTATGTCTAACAGATGGACAGGACTTGGATAACTTCTGCTCGAAGATTCTCCGCTGCATATGTCGAGGGGGTTGAAAACTTCATGAACTTTATCAGAGCTGAGTACGGTGGTCCGAAATCAGATGTGCTCTGCCCGTGTAGCAGTTGTATGAATTCAGTTACAAGACCCCAGTCAACTGTGCAAAATCATCTACACTTGTATGGGATGTCGGTCACATATACTAGGTGGGTTCATCATGGTGAAGCTGTGAACGTCAATGTTATTGACTACGTGGAAGCAGCAGATCACCATCTTGATCTGCCTGATGCTCAGGTGGAAGAGGAGGAGGAGGTGGTGGTGGCGGAGCCAGTGAGTTTGACCAACATTGAAACAATGCTACGAAATGCTCGTGCATTCCGTGAACTTTCACCTGCAGAAGAAAAACGGTGGGCCCGCATGTTGGAACAATGCAACGTTGCTGTCACCCCAGGAAATAAGCTGTCAGTATTCTCAGCTATGGTCACCTTTCTTCAGGTGAAGACATCTGAGCGGATGACCAACAAATCATTCGATGCGATGTTGGCTGCTTTCCGCAAATCTTTCCCAGATGCGTCTGAGCTGCCACACACCTACAGTAAAATGAAGAATTTCCTTCGTGCAGTTGGAATTGGATATGATATGATCCATGTTTGTAAGAATAATTGTGTTCTGTTCCGGAAGGATTATGCCAACTTAAGTGAATGCCCGAAATGCAAATCATCAAGATGGAAAGATGGCGATGCTGTGAAGAGGATTCCTCATAATGTTCTGAGACATTTTCCAATTACACCAAGATTGCAGAGGTTGTTTCATGATGCTGAAACAAGAGAGGATGTACTGTGGCATTCTAGGAACCAGGAGTACAGAGATCAGAATGTAATGAGCCATCCATCTCATGGTAGTGAGTGGAAAAGCTTCAATGATAAACACAAAGAGTTTGCTGCTGACCCGAGAAACATTAGACTTGGCTTAGCTTCAGATGGATTTAACCCATTTGGCCACCAGAGCGCCACATATAGCATGTGGCCAGTGCTTGTTATCCCTTACAACATGCCTCCAAATGTCTGCACCAAAGAATCAAACTACATGATGGCCTTGCTCATCCCAGGTCCAAAAAGTCCTGGAAAGGATTTTGATTTGTTCATGGAGCCTCTTGTGGAGGAACTTCAACAGCTATGGAAGGGTGTTCTCACTCGAGACCTATATAGCAGCCCACCAGCTGATTTCTTTCTGCGTGCTGTTATAATTTGGTGCATCCATGATTATCCGGCTTTGGGCACTATGTCAGGGCGAACGACACATGGTTACAATGCATGTGTTCGCTGTGACAGGAATCCGCTGTCATACGCAATACTTAGCAAGATCTGTTACATTGGACACCGCCGTTTCCTTGCCAAGGACAAGCCGCATCCTAGAAAATACCGAAGACATGTGTTCAATGCAAAGCATGAAAACCGTGATGCGCCAAAGAGGCTCACCGCCGATGAGTTGCAAGTGGAATTAGAGAAGGTCAGGCATATTACACCAGGAAACCATCCTGGTAATGGTAGCGGGAAAAGGAAGTGTGGCAGGGTAGAAGAGAGATTATTGTTTACCCGCAGGTCCACTTTGTGGGACTTGGAGTATTGGAAAGATTTGGATCTGCGGCATAATCTTGATGTGATGCACATCGAGAAAAATATATGTGACAGCATTATCGGCACACTTCTTAATATTGAAGGCAAGACGAAAGATACCTTAAAATCTAGGATTGATTTGACACACCTGGGTATCAGAAAGGATTTGCAGGTGCAAGATGAAGGTAAACCACGGGATATGGCACCAGCTGTGTACGTCTTGGACAAGGTAAAAAGAAAAGAATTCTGCGAGGTCCTGTCACGTGTGAGATTCCCACATGGATTTGCTTCCAACCCTGAAAGGAGAGTCAGTGCAGATGGAAACAAGGTACAAGGGTTGAAAACTCATGACTGCCACGTCCTACTTCAAAGGGTTTTACCTGTTATCCTTAGAGGATTGGGCCGCCCTGACTTATACAGAGCAGTTGCAGAGTTGGGACAATTCTTCAGGGAACTCTGCAGTAGGAATATCAGGATAGATGCTTTGGAGCGTCTTAGAGACAAGATACCAACTATCCTATGCGACCTTGAGAAGATATATCCTCCAGCCTTCTTTGATGTGATGGTGCATTTGGCTGTTCATCTACCTGATGAGGCACTACTTAGAGGTCCAGTACAGTATGGCTGGATGTACCCTATTGAAAGGCGGCTAGGCACTTTCAAGGGCTATGTTAGGAACAGAGCTAGACCCGAGGGTTCCATTGCAGAGGCCTACATTGCTACAGAAGCGTTGACATTCTGCTCAAAATACATTGAAACAGCTGATCAGCTTAGCAAAGAGGTGGGTGAAGACAATCCCGGGCTCAATGTTTTCGATTATTCTGTTCGAGTTACAGGGAAGAGTCGACAAGAGGACAAACCTAAAGATTTGGACAAAATGGTTTGGTATGTGTTGAATAACTGTCCTGAGATACTACCTTATATCAAGTAAGTGCAGTACTGCAGCTTATACATCGTAATCTACTAAACTTGCAGCACATTCTTATATATTTAGATGTTTGACGCGATCACTATGTTGTGCAGCATCTACAAAGAGGAGTTACTGCCGCAAAATCCAAGAAACATTGACAAACTGGTTATGGCAGGATTTGCGAAATGGTTCAAGAACCATGTAAGCTTTTGAAGTGCACTGTCAGTTTTTTTAATATATTGAGTACATAAGATGATCAGCTTGTCTATTTTCTAACCATAGGTTAAGAAGATGCGGGAGGATGGGCAGGCAGTTGATGATGCCCTTTACTCACTAGCAATGGGTCCTGATACTCGGGTAAGACATTATGAATCTTGCGTTGTTGGAGATGTGCGCTACAACACCCTTGCACGAGACGAAGGCAGGAAGACACAAAACAGTGCCATCATGAGCACGGATACGTATGACAAAGAGACAACTGAAATGTATGCTAACATAACAGACATTGTTCAGTTGCAGTATATCTCCAGTTTCGAGGATCATCGGTGTGTGGTTCTGTTGTGCTGTCGTTGGTATAACCTGTTTTCCAGGATCGCAAAACCCAGAGCTGATGATTATTTCAAATCCATCAATGTCAAGGCGGCGTACCAGACCAACGAGCCTTTTATTTTGGCAAATCAAGCAACACAGATATTTTTCTTGGAAGACACATTTGCACGTAGCGATGACTGGAGAGTATTGCAAAGGTTTGAGCAGAGGAATTCGTTTAATGAAGTTGCACAACAAGATGATGCTTACACTGCTCCTGATGTACAAGATAACACAGATGTTCCTAATATCTTTGAGAACCATCACGTCAATGACGCCGGCGAAAAGATTGCCTGTCGTGCTGTGGACATACAAGAGTTGATCAAGAAGAAGCCAACGTTCGAGGACGTTGAGGACGAAGAAGAAGATGACACCGTGGGGAATTACGATTCAGACTGATACACATGGCGAAGATGTTGACGCTGCTGCTGCGGATGATGATTACATTGCTTTTGTCGTATTTGCCTGTCAGAAGACGTTTTTTATCTACTATGTGAAATTGTGTTTGCTATGACAACTGAAACCTGATGAACATGTTGTTTAGTATTTTGCTGTGAGAACATCACTTGTTATGTATGCTGATTTGTGTTTGGTGATTGTATGACAACTAAAACATGATGACATTGTTGTTTAGTTGTACTCATATTTGGCTGTGAAACTTGAATTTGATGACATAGTTTGCTGTTGGACTGCAATTTGCTCGACGTCTTCGAATGAGAACAAAGCTGACCCGACAGGGCCTCTGCTATTTATTTATTTATATGAGCAAAAGGGGATACCCCCTGATTTCCGTTAATAGAAATCATTAGATGTTCACAACACTACGCCCAGCCTGCTACACAGGTTTCATTCATTACTAGTTTCAGCAAAGTGCTCATGTCGTAGCCACTGAATACATCACGAGTGCTACATACACTGCAAATAAAGAGACAATCATCCTACAGAGCACATCGATTTTGCCCATTATCTTCACAAGCTCTTTCATCTCCTCATTGCTGTCAAGGCCGTTCAGCAGCTGTTGCTTGGCCATGATCAGAGGAACTGCATCTTTAACCTTCTGCTCTGCATCTTCCTCTTCTGCCGTTCCTTCAGTTACTTGTCCAACACCCCAACCTGCTGGTATTGGGATTCCTCGGCTAACCAAATAATCAGCGTAGTTGCATTCCCCCACATCAGCAACTTCCCAGAAATACAAATCACACGAATCTTCCCTTTTCTGCACGAATCAAATTGGAAGATCATCAACCAAACTATTAAAAAATCAGCAACTGAAAGCAGCAGAACAACACTTAAACATATTATTACCCCATGATTCGGGCATTTGTAGAAGACTCGGCCAGGGTTGCGGATTGTGGTTGAGACGCGACGGATGACTCTGCGTGATTTGCAGCAGTGGCACCACACCAACGGCAGCGGGTTGCGATGAGCAATCGGCTGCGGTGCGCGTGCCGGCGGGGGTGTGATGAGACCCACAGGCGATGGTACGGGTGGCGACTTGGCGCATATCTGGTTGTTGCCTGCTGAAGAGCAGGTGGACGAGCAGCCAGCGGACATGGTTGCTGCGGCCAGAGCTTCTGATGCTAGGCAGAGTAAGTAGAGAAGAGGAGAAGCGAACGTTGGATATGTCAGTTTCATTACTTGCAGAGTAGCATAGCACATATATAGTCATAGTCTAGGTTTGGATTCGAACCAGCTACAGGAGCACGTCTTTCTTTTTTCTAAAACTCGGCAACGTCTCTTTACTGGTACACTAGCTTGTTCTGTACGCCTTCCCAAGTCTTTGATTTTCTTTCTATATATAAAAAAGTATGCTACTTGGTGTCCGCTTAGTCAACAAACGATTGTGCCAACCTTGACCGTTGGATTGACATTCAACGTCTGTCGCGTTTCTTCAGTCTCTTCTTCCTCGAGCCGCCAAAGCCAAACCAGCGCCGGCGGGACCGCCTGCTCCCGCCTCCCACGGCTGGCTGTGATCTTCCCCGGCTCCTGTTCGTTCCCGTCCGAGGCCTCACCATCGTCCTCCGCCTTGGTTCGCTCGCCGCGGCGCCGCCCTCCGGTGTTGTCAACATGGTCAACAACCGAGAGGAATAAGGAGATGACTGTACATGGTGAGGATGACAGTAGGGACCCAGCAGCGCGCGCAGTAATTTTGTTTTTTCGGGACGGAGAAGGGTATCAACTGGGTTGTGCGGGACCCGTGGCCCGTCTAGCCCAGGCTTTTATTTCATATGTTTAGCACATGACCAGCCCAGTTTGTTTTTTTCCTTTCTGAAAATGGCTAGCCAGCTATTTTGTTTTTTGCAGAATAACCAACGTAGGCCTACTTGCTTTTCTACGCCCTGCTGGGCCGGAAATCTTTCAAGACGAGGAGGGATGCATTTTGCCCAGAAAATGGGCTATAAGTAATAAGAAATGGGCTATAAGTAATAATAAATGGGCTGTAAAATGAAAAAATACAGCAAACAGGCAATTAGTTCCAAAATACTGTTTTCTTTCGGATTTTGATATTTTAAATTTCATTGTTTTTGTGCGGGTAAAATTTCATTGAATTTAAATTAAGGTATATTTAGATTTAAAATTAATTTGAATCTGGCTAGAAATTTCGGGCTGTATGCTGTTTGGGACAGATTTGGAGGCTGACTTGTGGGTCTACTAGGTTGACGTGTACTTTGGCTTTGTCAACTTAGTCCACAAACGATTCTAGCAGCAGTGACCGTTGGATGTTAATCCAACGGCCGTGCTGCTTCTTCAATATCTGATCTTCTTGCTCCAGCCGCCCAAACCAGCTCCGGTGGGACTGCCTGCTCCCGCCTCCCGTGGCCGGCTGTGCTGCCGCACAGGCCGCACCGCCCCACCCTACTTCATTGCTGGTCAGGCCATTCCTCTACTCACCCACACCTCCTGTTATTTTCCGGCGACGGCAGCCGGACCAGTAAACCCTCGTACTCCCCACCGCATGGGCAACCATTGCCGAGTCTTCCCCGGCTCCGTGTCGTTCCCTTCCTAGGCCTCGCCGTCGTCCACCGCCATGGTGCTCTCGGCGCGGCCTGGTCAACGTGGTCAACGAACGACATCCATCGGCCGTGGACTGTACGCGCAAAATAATGATTCCTCCACCTGGCAGCTGGGACCCACCGGAAGGGCCTCTGTATTTCGCGAAAAAACATTCCCCGCACTGACATGTCGGACCCACCAGCTATATCTTCGCACGCAAGGAAGTGCCTCCTTATTACGCATAAAAAATGAATACCCCCTGCTAGCTGGGACCCACCATTGTGGGAGGCTGACTTGTGGGCCTACTAAGTTGACGGGGACGGAGGGCTTTGTCAACTTAGTCAATATGAACGATTCTAGCTCCAGTGACCGTACGATGTCCATCCAACGGCCGTAGTGCTTCTTCAACCTCTGGTCTTCTTGCTCCAGCCGCCCAAAGCAGCGTCGGTCGTGCCACATGCTCCTGCCTCCCGTGGCCGGCTGTGCTACCGCGGAGGCCACACCGCCCCCTACTATTCCCACCGCTGGCCAGGCCCTGCGGCGACGGCAGCCTCACACCGCAGCCGAACCAGTGAACCCTCGTACTCCTCTCCGCGCGGGCTTCCACTGCCGCGTCTTCCCCGGCTCCGCGTCGTCCCCTTCCTAGGCCTCGCCGTCGTCCACCGCCGTGGTGCTCTCCGCGCGGCGTGGTCAACGTGGTCAAGGAACGACTTCCATCGGAAGAGTACTGTACGTGGAGAGGCTGACAGCTGGGTCCACGGCCACAGCCCAGTTTTTTTGTGATTTGCCAAGTAAGTCGCTTTGTCAGGCCTGTTGGGCTGCAAATCTTTCAAGACGAGGAGAGCTTTCATTCGGCTGGCCGAGAAAATGGCCCATCAGTAATGAGAAATGGGTTGTACATTTTTAAAACACATCAAACCGGCAATTAGTTTCAAATATCTTTTTTTCATTTCGAGATTTTAAATTACATTAATTTTTATGCGTGGAGAATTTGTTGGATTTTATATTGATATACATTTATTTTTAAAATCAGTTTGAATGTGAGTCGAAATTTCGGGATTAAAAACAGTTCGGACCGCACCGAAATATGCAAAATTTCGTATAATTTTTTAACCGTGGCCACAATATGGGCTGTAATGCTAACAAAAAGAATATGGGCTCCAAAAAAACCTTAAGAATTAGCAAATGGGCTGTAAATTATTAGAAATAATGGCAGATGGGTTGTATGCTGTTTTCCACAGATTTGAGGCTTTCCTAAAAAAAGGTTGACGCACAAGCAGTGACTGTTGGATGTCCATCGAACGGCCGTCGTGCTTCTTCAATCTCTGCTCTTCCTGCTCCAGCCGCTCAAACAAGCGCCGGCGGGACTGCCTGCTCCCTCCTCCCCGCGGCCGGCTGTGCTGCCGCGCAGGCCTCACCGCCCCACCGTACTCCCATCGCTGGCCTAGCCATCCCTCTACTCACCCACACCTGCTGTTATTCTCCGGCGACGGCAGACGAACCAGTAAACCCTCGTACAGTCGTACTCCCCTCCGCGTGGGAAACAACTGCCGAGTCTTCCCTGCCTCCGTGTCGTTCCCTTCCTAGGCCTCGCCGTCGTCCACCGCCCTGGTGCTCTCGGCGCGGCCTGGTCAACGTGGTCAACGACCGACATGCATCTGAAGTGGACTGTACGTGGAGAGGCCGACAGCTGGGTCCACGGCCGCACGCAAGGAAATGCCTCCTTATTACGCGCAAAATAATGATTCCTCCACCTGACATCAGGGACCCACCGAAAGGGCCTCTGTATTTCGCGAAAAAAATGTTACCGCCGCTGACAGCTCGGACCCACCAGCTATATCTTCGCACGCAAGGAAGTGCCTCCTTATTACGCACAAAAAAATGAATACTCCCCCTGTTAGCTGGGACCCAGTATAGTGGCAGGCTGACTTGTGGGCCTACTAAGTTGACGGGGACGGAGGGCTTTGTCAACTTAGTCAATATGCACGATTCTAGCTCCAGTGACCGTACGATGTCCATCCAACGGCCGTAGTGCTTCTTCAACCTCTGGTCTTCTTGCTCCAGCCGCCCAAACCAGCGCCGGTCGTGCCTCGTGCTCCTGCCTCCCGTGGCCGGCTGCGATGCGGCGGAGGCCTCACCGCCCCCTACTACTCCCACCGCTGGCCAGGCCATCCCTCTACTCACCCACACCCCCTGTTATTCTGCGGCGACGGCAGCCTCACACCGCAGCGAACCAGTGAACCCTCGTACTCCTCTACGCGTGGGCATCCACTGCCGCGTCTTCCCCGGCTCCGCGTCGTCCCCTTCCTAGGCCTCGCCGTCGTCCACCGCCCTGGTGCTCTCGGCGCGGCGTGGTCAACGTGGTCAAGGAACGGCTTCCATCGGACGTGGACTGTACGTGGAGAGGCTGACAGCTGGGTCCACGGCCGCAGCAAGGAAGTGCCTCCTTATTACGTGCAAAATAATTATTCCTCCACCTGACAGCGGGGACCCACCGGACGGGCCACCGTATTTCGCGAAAAAAACGTTTCCCCCTGACTGCTGGGACCCACCAGCTACATCTTCGCACGCAAGGAAGTGCGTCCGGGCAAAAAAAACGATTCGCCCCCCTGACTGCTGGGACCCACCAGCTACATCTTCGCAGGCAAGGAAGTGCCTGACAGTCGGGACCCACCTGGTCGAAGCGTACGTAGCGTTGTCATTCTGGTCGCGAACGTGTACGTACATATATACTGGTGGATGTAGAGGCGCGCACGTGTCGTAGTAGAGGCGCGTACGTGTCGTAGTAGAGGCGCGCACGTAGCATGTACACGTACGTACAGCGGCCAGGGTGCAAGAAAGAAAATACGGCCACGTATGTGTACATACGGGCGGGGTCTCGAACGCCTACTCGCGCATACGTACGGCCAGGGCTCGTGTACATGGCTGGGTCGGAACGGAGAAACACGTCGTCGTCGTGTTCATGGGGAGGCAACGAATGCGTCGTGTTCATGGGGAGGCAACGGAATGCGTCGTGTTCATCGGGAGGCAACGGAACGCGTGGGAGCCAACCGGCTGGGTCGGAACGGAATGCGTGGTCGTGTTCATCGGGAGGGCTTGGACGGAACAGGCGATGGAAACGAGGCCTGGCGTACCGCACAACGGAGGAAACGGACCTCCTACATTTGGAACGGGGTCCTGTTGATCGGGAGGGGTCTGGCGTACCGCAAAACGGAGGAAACGGACCTCCTACGGTCGAAACGGGGTCCTGTTGATCGGGAGGGGTGTGGCGTACCGCAAAACGGACGAAACGGACCTCCTACGGTGAAACGGGGGTCCTGTTGATCGGGAGGGGTGTGGCGTACCGCAAAACGGAGAAACGGACTTTGTTGGAGGCTACGGTCGAAAACGGGGTCCTGTTCATCGGGAGGGGTGTGGCGTACCGCAAAACGGGACTCCACGGGATACTGTTCATCTCCACCGTCGACTCCTCCACCTCCGGGCTACCGTCGACCTCCTCCAGCCTCCATGGGCTCCTGTTCATCAGCCTCCACCGCGCGCTACTCCACCGGCTACTGTTCAACCACCCCTCCACCGTCTACTGTTCATCCAGCCCTCCACACCACGGGGTCCTGTTCAACCACCCCTCCACGGGCACCCCTCCACCGTCTACTGTTCATCCAGCCCTCCACCACACCACGGGGTCCTGTTCATCCAGAGGCAACGCCACCGCTCACTGTTCATCCAAACCCCCCGCAACGCTCACTGTTCATCCCAGAGGCAGCATCGATCGGCTTCAGTTAGCAGCAGTAGCGAAGGAATCGCTCGATCGGGTTCAGTTAACAGCCATCGATCGATCGCTCGGGTTCAGTAACGCGTAGCCTGCAGTGCAATCGCTCGGGTTCAGTTAGAGCCCAACGCCTCGCTCGGGTTCAGTTAGAGCCAACGCCTCGCACACACGCGTACGTGTACGAGAGAAACGCGCATCGCTCGGCCCCCGACCTCCCACCGTAACCGGGAACTCCCGAAATTTTCCTCGCCCTCGCTTCTACCACGGTTTTTTCCGTCATGGACGGCCCAAAGAATGTCATGCAGCTGCGTCTCCAGCCCGCCCAAGACGAAAAGCCCATTTTCTGTCATGATTTTTTGTCATAGAAGTAGGAGCCCACCACATCTATGATGATACTGGGTTTTGTCACAATTATCGTCATAGAAGTGTCATATGTATGACAGAAAAAAAAATTCGTTCTGCCCAAAATGTCATGGATGTGTCTTTTTTTGTAGTGATATGTCTAGCAATATCCATTGAAATCCATTGCGGTTGATTTTCTGATCCTATTGATTCAACATGTGCATGAATGCACGCAATCATCAGTTGGTCCTTATGAAATCCGTCCTTTTGGCTCAGACGTCACTTCTAACATGAGCTAGTTCTTGGCAAAATCAAACCTTGATTGATTGTCGATCTGTGTTGATTCAACTCAATTATCTTTTGATCAGAGCCTTTGTTTCTGATCCCCCGATTTGGAAATCATAATTCCTTTGTATTTAAGCTTTGAAAATTATCCAGATATTTCTATAATCCGATGCCTTTGCACTATTTATTCTTCTGGTTAAGCATCGATACTCACATCAGATTCTTTGTGGTCCGCCATATCCTTTGGTGGATTACTATCTGATCGTTCCTGCCTATCCTCTAATACTTGATTTCTTCCCCCGATACATAATGCCTTTGGTAAATTGTATCCCCTGCTTTTTGCTAGCCATGCTCTACTTTCGAGCTTGAGTTATTTACTCCTGGAGTTTGTGGAATAGGTTCCCAAGATGCCCCTATGAGTTGAACCTATGCCTTCCCTAGTCTGTTTGAACCCGAGAGTTTTAACGAGTCTTAATCTTCTGGTGTTTTGCCAGATAACCTTTCAACACTACAACTTCATCTAAAGCGAGAAGTAAATGAAATTATATGCATTGAGGAAGTGGGAGTCGACCTTGAACTTCGTGTTCATGCCCATGGACCCAATGTGGGACTTATCATGGAAGCTTCTTGTGATAATAATAATCCCCTTGTTATAAGTACATTTGGTATCTATGTTTAGTCCTTTGCAAGTGTGGTTCAGACCATGATTGTTCCCCTTTGATTCCATTTGTCGGAGAAGTTAAATCACTTGTCTTCTGCAGATCAATGCACGTCTGCAACCTCTATCTTGATCTTCCTTCGAGTATTACCCTCCGGTATATCGAGAATACCAGAGAACTGTGTTTCTTTCTATGAGTCTTCTTCTAGTATTGCTTCTCACTGATTTCAGATTTCCCCCGGGTTTTGAGTTGTTAGTCACTTGAGAACACCGATAAGTGAATCGATTCCACACTCCAATTCAATAACTCTAAGTAATTTTCATTGCTTACGAGTTTAATAATCCTTCAAGTAATTCCTAGCCTGATCGGTTATATCATTATCGTGCTAAATTTAACTGTGCTACCAGGTCCTTTCTGGAGCACAATCTTCGATGATGAGCTAAGATTACATCGATCTTTCTCATCATATCATTTCACCTTGAACAACAAGCTTGACTTCGAGTTTGTGTCATACCCATGGTTCCAATAACCTTTCGATTCATTATTCCTTTGACTTGATGTCATTGCCAATCAATCTTCATGAAATCTCTCGACAGATGTGTCGTGATCATCATGTACATTCTGAGCTCTTCCAGGATATCAATCGAATTCATGATGATAAATACCATCCTTGCCCCTCGATGATTTGTGTTATCATCGACAACATTATTGCCTCCCCCCACCCGACACAAACTTCTTCATATAATTTTGGAAATACCTCCTTTTGACATGTCGATGGATTGCTGTTGAACCCATCGGCCACCTTCTCATCTTTTTCCTGATAAAATTGCATGAGATCTTCTAGAAATTTCCGATGGATCCTTTGTGAATCCAATCTGACCTTTACCTGATGACCATGTCAATGCTATTCTGAAGCATGACTGTGGTACTACTCCAACTCCAACAAGAACTTTGGAAGCATAATGCTAAATGTTGATTGATCAATTATCCAAACACCATGGCCAACTTTGGAAGCATGATTGTCAAGTATAACTGATACGTCTCCAATGTATCTATAATTTATGAAGTATTCATGCCATGTTTACAATAGTTTTATATGATTTTGGTATGATTTGATTAGAACTAACCCAGACTAACGCTATTTTCAGTAGAACTACCGTGGTGCTGTTTTTGTGCAGAAATAAAAGTTCTCCGAATGCGATGAAAATCAACGGAAAAATTTTCTGGAAAATATAAAAAATACTGGAACAAAAATCTACAAGATAGGAGTCCCATGGGCCCCACGAGGGTGGGGGCGTGCCCCCCTGACTTGTTCTTGACGCCAACCTCTCCTATAAATGCCCAAACCTCCAAAAAATAACCTAGATCGGAACTTCCACCGCCGCAAGCCTCTTTAGCCACGAGAAATCAATCTAGGCCCTCTCTGGCACCCTGCCGGAGGGGGGCATCATCACCGGAGGCCATGGAGGAGGATCCCGGAGGGGCCATCATCACCATGAAAGCCAAGGACTAGAGGGAGAACCTCTCCCCATCCAGGGGGAGGCCATGGAGGAGGAAGCACATGGGGGAGAACCTCTCCTCCTCTCTTTCTCTCGGTGGCCCTGGAGTGCCATCAGGAGGGGAATCATCACCGTGGTGATCGTCTTCATCAACATCAACATCACCATCATCATCACCATCCTCATCTCTTTTACGCGGTCCACTCTCCCGCACCCTGCTGTAATCCCTACTTGAACATGGTGCTTTATGCCACATATTATGATCCAATGATGTGTTGCCATCTTATGATGTTTTGAGTAGATATCCTTTGTCTTTGGGTTGGTTGATGATCTAGATTGGTATGAGTTGTATGTTTTATTTTGGTGCTGTCCTATTGTGCCCTCCGTGTCGCGCAAGCGTGAGGGATTCCCGCTGTAGGGTGTTGCAATATGTTCATGATTCTCTTATAGTGGGTTGCTTGAGTGACAAAAGCATAAACTCGAGTAAGGGGGTTGTTGCATATGGGATAAAGGGGACTTTATGCTTTAATGCTATGGTTGGATTTTACCTTTATAATCTTTAGTAGTTGCGGATGCTTGCTAGAGTTCCAACCATAAGTGCATATTATCCAAGAAGGGAAAGTATGTTAGCTTATGCCTCTCCCTCATATGAAATTGCGGTGACGACTATCGGTCTTGTTAACAATTGCCTAGGACAATTCCGCACACCGACCCATCATTATTCCACACTCGCTATTTATAATATTTAGTAATATATTCTAACTTTATGATAACAGCACCTAGTTTTATGTTTTAGCTCTCTGATATCATGCAAAGCTATCCTCTTCATACCCACAACGTAGTTTTATTTCTCGTTTCTAGTTGTAAGCAAACGTTCGGTGTACGTAGAGTCATATCAGTGGCAAATAGGACTTGATAGAATATTGATCTTACCTTTAGCTCCTTCTGGGTTTGACACTCCATACTTATCACTTCCACCATTGGAAATTGCTACGATGATTCCCTGCACTTGGGGATTATCAAGCTCTTTTCTGGCGCCGTTGCCGGGGAGCAATAGCGTGGGGTTGATATTCTCGTGTGTGCTTGTTTGCTTTCTTCCCTAAGTAGATTTTGTTTTTCCTTTTTGTTTCTTTTTAGTTTTGGGTGAAACATACAATTTTTTTAAAAGAATGAAAATACAAAAAAAATTACTTGCCTCTCATACCTTATTTTTTTTCAATAAGAGAAGTGATTGGAAGGTTATGCATTGGAGAAATGAGGGTCGACCTTGAACACTTGTGTTCATGCTCATGGAAACAATGTAAAAAAATTCATGGAAGCTTCTCTGAAAATAATTATCCCCTTGTATATATCCATTTTATTATAAAAATAATGTGCCAATCCTTGGTTTTAGGATGATTAGATTGCTTGTTTACTTTGTGCAGTACAAAAACAGAAACTTTAGCTATAGCGCGTGATTTTACATTTTTTACTGGAAAGTAAAATGGGTCTGAAACTTTTTGCACATTACTTATTTATAAATTGTTAAATTTCCATATTTGTTTAGAATTTTTTGGAGTTACAGAAGTTTACTAAACTTCCAGATTACTACAGACTGTCCTGTTTTTGACAGATTCTGTATTCTATGAGTTGTTCGCTTATTTTGATGAATCTATGGGTAGTATCGGGGGGTATGGACCATGGTGAAGTTGGAATGCAGTAGATATAGTTCTAATATGAAATTGGAATAAGTTTGCAACAGTACCTAAAGGTTGTGATTTGCTTTATTACACTAACGGATCTCACAAAGTTTTTGTTAAAGTTTTGTGTGGATAAAGTGTTCGAAGATCGAGGAGCCATCAATATGAGAAGAGTAAATAGAGGCAAGAGATCAAGCTTGGGGATGCCCAAGGCACCCCAAATAAATATTTTAAGGATACTCAGAGGGTGCTTGGATATGTTTTAGTCCCATGACTAAAAATAGTGGGACTAAAACTTGCTAGCCTCATCCATGCTTGGATCCAAATACTAAAGAGACTAAAATCAAGTTAATGAGCATTTATTGTCCTCCAAACCCTCCAATACAGAACTCGCCTATGTTAAAGGAGAGGAGTTAAATGAGGAGAGAGAGAACTAATCCACATTTTAGTAGGGGTACCCCTGACTAAAAAAATTAGTCTCAAGACTAGTTTTAGCCCCTCTTTAGTTAGGGGTGCTTGGAACTTTAGCCTCTTAAAGAGACTATTTTTAGTCAGAGTAAAATAAGTCCCTTGGATCCAAGCACCCTCTCAAGCATCCAAGCTTGGGGATGCCCCGGTTGGCATCCCATCTTTCTTCTTCAACAATTATCGATATACCTCGGTTTTTGTTTTATTCACATAATTTGTGTCCTTTGTGTTTTTCTTTTCTTTTAGGAACCATGCTTGTCGGGTGGTTGGTGTGACATATGCCAACAGGTGGCTTATCATTGTGGGAGCCAATAAAACATCGCCGGTGCCTGGAAACGGGTTAAGGCGAAGACATGCACGCCGGTGGATCTTACCCAGCTTCAAGGCTCTCTGTGGAGATAACACCCCTATTGCTGCTCTGCGGGGTCTCCACATGGTCACTGGATCAACAAGTAGCTACAAGAGGCTCATTGAGCTATTTGGTGAAAGGATGAAGAAGGGCAAGGCTAGCCCACTTCTCCTCTCGATGTGGTGTCTAGAACTACTGAAAAAGGGATCCCCCTACATGGGTGCCCTATGGGGTTTATATAGGCCTACCCCCCAGGGGTACAATGGTAATCCGGATGGGCGCGGGCCCCAGCCGTCGGTGTCTACGCTAGCCGGCTTCTCCGGCGACCGATGGGGCCCGCCGACTGGTGGACCCCGCCGGCTGCCGGCCTTCTAGTCGACAGTCCGGTCCCACCGCTCGGGGGTCTTGTCGGAAGCTAGTTACTGTTGCCTCGCCTTTGGTGATGAGGGCTTTCTCGTGGTAAGCATGGCTACAGTGCTGCCGCCGGGCGGCTTATTGCTGTAGCCTTACCTCGCCTTATCTCCTTAATGAGGCACCTCCTTCGAGGGAGTAAACTGGCCGACTATTGGGAGTCGGCCATACCCCAGGCCGACTGGGAGAGGCCTGGCCGCCTTTAGGCGTCTACCTGACTAAGGGGGCCCGCCACCCACGGGTCATACTGGCAGCTCGCCGTGGGTGACATCATGGTCAACATGGCAACAGTGCCACGCCGGACGGGTGATGGCCACCCCGTACGACGCACTGTGGCCATGCGCGTTCCGGGATTCGGGGGTGGCAGGCTTCACTATAGCCACGCCCCGTCTCATCGCCGTTATGTGGGTGCAAACTCTGAGGGCACGATCTCGGCCGCCTGCTGGGGGCCCAGCTTCTTGGAGTCGGCCTTCTCGTGGCCGGCTTCATGGAGCCGGCCCTCTCATGGTTTTCTTCCCGAGGATTTTAGGGCTGGGCCGCCTTCGTGCAGCCGGCCTGAGAGGTAGCCAGCTTGGGGAAGGCGGCCCAACGTCTTGGATGCTTGAAGGCTCGATCAGCCTATGATTCTTCTGAAGAGCCAGGGGGAGCCGACTAGGCTACCCGTGTTCATTTACTTCGATAGTAGTCCCCGAAGCTGGTTGGGCTCCGAGGCAGAAAAGAGACGAGAAGCTCAATCAACTTCCTATCTTGAGGAGCCGGAAACTAGGAGCCGGCTTTGATTAGGTGCGCCGTCTTCTGGAGGGTTTCGAAGCTTGAAGGTGGGAACCAGGCGGCGCGCGAGTCAGGCTGCGAGCTGTCCGCGTGCCACCAGCGTGCCACATGGCACCCAACGGCTGGAAGGGCTTGCCACCTCACGCGCGCGATGGGACGCTGCCATCGTCCGGGGCCCGCCACTACCGGCTCCCAGTCCACGCGCGGATCTTCTGCGGCCCTGATGGACCGTGCGGCTCCCAGCGGCGGTTACCGCACGCCGTTAAGGCACAATAATCGCGGGGTGTGGGGGAGTGGGCACAGTTAATCCCACGTCCCCCCACACCTCGCCTCCTCGGCTTCGCCGCACGAGCCTATAAGTAGGGGGGAGGAGGGGGAGCGGCAAATGCTCCGACGCTCGCCCTAGCTCCACCCCTTCCTGCTTCTTCTTCCTCCTCTCCGTCGACACAGCTACCCGCCACCGCTCGGTTGTCCCGCCAATCTTCTGGGCTCGCCGTTGCTCAGCCGCAACAGGGTCGCGCGCTCCCCACCGCTGCGCCTTTCTCATCGCCGCGCCGTCCCCATGGCACTGTCGAGCTCCTGGGATGGCTCCGACATCCATGACGACCACGTCGACTTCCTCCGCTGAACACGGCGGCTGCCAGGCGCAAACTATGTGCGGGTCCATTTCGCGCCAGAGAGGGAGATCTCGCCGGCACCGGAGGAGGAAGAGCGGGTAATCTTCCGCTCGTATTGCCTGCGCGGCTTCGGCCTGCCGGCGAGCGGGTTCTTCCGCTCCTTCCTCGAGTTTTATCATCTCCAGCCGCATCACCTCACTCCAAACGTGGTGATGCTGCGGTCGGTCTTCGTTGCCCTGTGCGAGGGTTTTCTTGGCGTCCTCCCCACCCTCGAACTCTGGGGGCAATTCTTCTAGTGCAAGCTTGGCACTGTCGTCGCGGGCGTGACCGCCCCTTGCGGGGCCTTCATCGCCATGCGGAGGACGAGCGACAACAATCCGTTGCCGGCCATCCCGCTGTTCTAGTCGGTGAAGCTCTGGCAGAAATCTTACTTCTACGTGAAGAACATCGCTCCGCAAGGCGACTTCGTCAATCTGCCGGCTTACGTAGCCGGCCCGCCGGCTGGGAGGCAGCCCTCATGGTCCTACCAGGCCAGGTCGCTGTCTTAGGGTGGGACCGCCTCTGTTGCATGGCTCCGGGTGATGATCCAGTCAGAGGGTCTGACCGGGGCCGACCTGGTGGCCGCCTTCATGGAGCGCCGGGTGCTCCCGCTCCAGGGCCGACCTCACATGATTTGTCAGATGAGCGGCCGCTTCGACCTGTGCCGGCTAAGCACCAAGGAGATGCCTCACGCCTAGGTGTCTTACATGGTGAACTATATTTCCAATTGCAAGCTCACCGAGGAGTGGCAGTAGGGCAAGGAGCCGTACTCTCGCGCCAACCCTCCGCCTACGGTAAGTTTCTCTTCCTTTCTTCTTTTCTTGTTGCCGGGTTCATGATGGCTGACTCCTGACCAGTCGGCTTTGTCGGTGTTCTGGGAACGGGGGTCCCCAGACTTGCCTGCCTGTGGCCTGCGGCGTGGCTCAAAAGGGGGCCCAGCACGACCCATCTTCATCAACACAGACCCAAGACCCTCGCGAGGGGCCAAGCCTCGTGGGGCGGACGACACGGAGCTTCCTCAGGCACGGCCTCATCAGGATGGCTCGCGAGGAGGCGGAGATATCAAGGTGGGGTACCTCACGAGGTGCCCGTGAGGCAAGCCATGATGACCAAGGGCGCCAGGCGGGCGCCTGCCCGCGTAGTGTCCTCCTTTCCTCTTTGGTGCAAAGGGAGCAAGCGCAGGCAAGAGCATCAAGAAAAGGCACCCATTTCGGTGCAACGAGACCAAGACCAGTCCAACGGCAGGGAGGAAGTCATTGTGGAGCCCAAGCCAGCGTCACCACCAGAGTCTTTGGTAGGCGAGGACCAACTTTAGTCAGGATAAGTGTACCAGATGTTCCCCTCCAAAATGGCCAATTGTTGGCGCCCTTCCGGCTCAATATTTGGGAAGAGGCCCAGGGCCTTTGCCTATAAATAGGACTAGCCACCCACAGAAGAGGGAGAGAGATCGGACCGCAATCGAGAAGAGAGAGAGAGAGAAGGGTGACTAAACTCCCCCTAGTAGTTTATCCCCCCAACCAAGAACAGACCCTCGCGAGGCTGTTCTTCCCTGTATTGCTCATCATCATCATCCCAAGAGGCAATCCACCACACCACACACTGGAGTAGGGTATTACACCACAACGGTGGCCCGAACTAGTATAAATCCTGTGTCTCTTGTGCTGTTCTTTCCATAGCTTAGATATTAGCAAGGCGGAGGGGTGCAGGTAGGTAGAAGGCGAAATCTCCGCGCGCACCCCAGTGTTCGAACCTCAAGGGTCTATCGGAACCCGAAATCCGACATTTGGCGCGCCAGGTAGGGGTGCGCCGGAATCCACCTTCTACCGCTTCGTGTCCCGTCGCGTCGTCATCACCATGTCCGGCGACCAGGCGGGCAACCCAGATCCATGGGCGGCGTGGCCCGCCCGCACAGAGCCGCTCGCCTCGGGCGACCCCGTGCCCCAGGCAGCTCGCGGTCCGCAGGGTGCTGCAGGCCGCGGGCGACGCAGACAGGTTTCGACAGCTCTCACGCCGCGGCAGGCGCGGTCGGCAGCAAGGGCCTCCAATCACGCCGCGACCACGACACCGTACACCCGCCGGGAGCAGGCGAACTCGAGGGCCGCGCTCACGGTGGCCCAAGAGCTACTGCAGTGCAGGCTGCTAGAGGGCGGCCGCGACGTGCTGCTGGAGCGGGTGGCAGAGCTCCTGGGCTTCGCCACCTCGGGGGCTCACCCCTTCTGCACCCAGCTCCCATCTCAAGCCCAGGGCGGCCCGAGCGGGGGCTCCGCGCGTGCCCGCGGGCTCCAAGGCTACTCCAACGCCAGCGAAGCCATCGGCACCGGACCGGCGATGGTGCTGCCCTCGCTCCCGGTCCGCGAAGAAGAAGGACTCGAGGCGACCCACGGCCCCAGTGGACAGCCGCGCTACCACCCCACGGTGGACGCGTCAAGCAAAGCTGCGTGGCACACGGAGCACTATGGCATGGCCTTCGGGATGACGGCGCCAGAAGAATACATGCCCCTCATGATGGACCAAGGACACCCTCATGAGGGCGAACAAGGCTCGCTCCTCAGCCCAAGCTGGGGGGACGAGGCGCCAGAAGCTGAGCCCTTCCAGGAGCCCCGGGACGGTCCCACTGGCCACGCTGGAGGCAACGACTATCGTGTACCACTAATTCCTCAGGAGCAGGCATACGCTAATCATGTATCGCAGGAGGTGCAGGTCGGCACAGCGAGCAGCTGCCCCGCTCCCACAGTCTCCTACCCCTCGGGAGGAGGGCGCAGGGGGCTGCAGGAGAGGGGCCAAGATCCGACATCACCACCGCGGCGTTCGGAGCAAGGTGTTCTCAGGAGGTAGGCCCTCTGCTGGGGAGGCGCCTCAGGGCTTGCCCCTCGCGGAGGACCCGTGGTCGTCGGGGGAACCGCTGGCGACCGCTCTACCCCATCGGCGGTGTCCTGGTTTCCGGTCATCGTTGATGGCACTAGAGTGTGGCGCAAGGCGGGGCCCTCGTCTGGCGATATGAAGCAAGGCCGGTACCTGTGAAGAAGGCCCAGTGCCTATGAAGCTCGCCGCCCCGTGACACTCTCACGTAATAATGAGTGGGACTGTACACGCCCCGGAGTCTCCGGGGTGCCGGCCTCAGGCCCTGGGGATCCCTCCCACGCCCAGTGGCAGCACTTAGCTCCGCGCTGGTGAGAAGACGTCCAAGACTAGATTAGGTGCCGGACGCGGCCTTTTGTTTGCTCTCGTTGTTTTTCCCTTTGGTTGTCGCTTTCTCCCGCTGGATTTAAGTTGGATTTGAATTTGAGATTTGCGTGTGTTCGGGGAAGGGGTGCTTAGTCTCGTTCGAGCAATTTCTCGCGTTTTGGTTACCACTTCGCCTCAGCTGCCTCCCCTCGTGAGCCCCTCGCGAGCTGGGTCAGGCCTAGCTTGCGCGCAGCCCAGACTGCCGCCGCTGCGTCCTCTCAGGAGGTTTTTTTTACTGCAGATCCTACGGATTCGGTCAGGGAACACTCGGGACACCACAGCCTCCCACAGGCTACCTCAGGGCCCGCACGGGACAAAGATAAACTAGCCGACCAGCGCGTCTGACGGTGTCCTAGACTACGGGGTACTCACCACGTCGTCTCCCGATCTATTAGATTGGGCCGAGGACCCCCGTGGCCGTATACTCATGGGCCAGTTCAGACGGCTACCACATACAAGGAAGATTCCACAAGACTTGGCGATCAAGACAAGGACTTCTCCCCACCGGCGTATTTGGCTAGGACTCTTGTTATCCTAGGCCTCCGGTGCATTATATAAACCGAGGCCAGGCTAGTCGATAGATATACAATATATACAACAAGCATACCATAGGCTAGCTTCTATGGTTTTAGCCTCCTTGATCTCGTGGTAGATCTACTCTTGTACTACCCATGTCATCAATATTAATCAAGCAGGAGTAGGGTATTACCTCCATCAAGAGGGCCCGAAACTGGGTAAAACAAAGTGTTCACTGCCTTCTGTTACCATCTGGCCTAGACGCACAGTTCGGGACCCCCTACCCGAGATCCACCGGTTTTGACACCGACATTGGTGCTTTCATTGAGAGTTCCGCTGTGTGATCGACAAAGGGATCGATGGCTCGCCTGCAGATCAACTACGACTTCGGCATCTTCGTCACCAACTCGACTGGTCACCTTGGTTCGACCAAGAATTGCGCGCCGTGTTCGGATCACCATGTCCGGACGAGGGCCTTCATAAAACATCAACTCCGATCTCTATCAAGATCACGGAGGAATCATCTATGGAGCTCGGGGGCTCAACGTCAACATTGCCCTCAAGCGACCGTGCTGTTTTTCTGGACAGCGAACTCGTATCTGCCACCACCGCCTCCTCGTGTATCGCTTTGACGATCGCTTTGGTGGAATTGTGCGGAATTGAGTCTACAACAACCCTGGAAAATTTCGTCGAGTTCCGATGGAGGAATCTCTGGCAATCCATGATATACCGGAGCCCTGTCAAATCTGGACGGGAATTTGGATGAGTTTAGGGCGTGGTGTCCAACTTCTAGCTCGGTCGTCCTTTGGAAGATCCAACCGTTGATCGGCTGCGGAATTCCTATATCTATCACCTCTCAAAATTTCAGCTCGATCCGACCGTCCAAACTCCGGGAACCTTCCGATTAGTGCATCACTTTTCAGATCTGTTTTCTGCGCGAAAACGAATCCGACCCGAGTTCATCTCTTTTATGAACAGGATTTCGGACATCCCTTTTGAAGGAAGTTTTGTATGGGGTACTGTGTTCTGTTCCTGAACACATCCCACTAACTGTAAGATCTTTTGAACATGATCTTCAACATTATGCTGGTGTCAAACCAGTCCGGCAATATTACTCCACGGCTGCCGACCTGCGCTAGACATGGCGTCACTTTGGTGAGCCGAGCTCAACTTCTTTGGATCATCATCTCGGCAAGCCGAACAAGAGCCCGGCATCGCGAAGGATAAATCATCACCAACATCGCCGACCCACGGATTACACGGAGCGGGCATACCGGCATCGCCGCATGGTCGCTTCATCAAGCCGGCATCGACCACGTCACAACCTGCATCGACAGGGCCGCACTATTGCTTCTTCAAGCTGGTGTCCATCACGCCGACACCCTGCATTGACAATGACTTTGGCGCCAGGCCATATTTCTTTTATTACTCACTTTGCATAAATTATTTATCATGCAACCTTTTTTATTATTTATCATTATTACTATTATCTCCGGTTTGCACTATTTTTTGTGCATAGGAAAATGATCCGGGGACTTCGGCGTCACTCCGCCAGTTTGCATTGATCGTGCTATGTCACCACTTCGGCATGTCAAGCTCTCCGCTCCGCCACCTAGGGACCGGCTTGGGGGATGGAACCTTGCCCCGCATCAAGCTCGGACCGCGTCATCAATACCGAACACATTAACCAGCTAAGTCGCTTTCATGCTCAAAGCTTTAATTTCTAAACTTGCGTTCGGTTCGACCAAGCATTATACTTTTTTGGAAAAAAGTTGCCTGTAAAAAATTTCCTTGTCCAAACTTTGTTTGTGACGCATAAATTCAAATACCCCATTTACTTGGGGGCTTCCTTTATGAAGCTTTTCTAGATTGCATATGATTATACTTGTACGGCTTCGTTCCTTGTTCGTGTATTACGCCATAATATGCACCATATTGACTTAAGCGATTTGCAAGCTGGGTTGCCTCGCTCCTATGTTTACCCCTACGTTCCCGATTGGTCAGCTAGAGAGTAAAGGGAGCACCTCTGCGGTTGTCACGACCGGGTCACCCGAGCCGGACCTCAGACTGGGTGAAGCCGAAAGCTAGCGCTCTTATAGTTATTCAATGATGGTCGGCACACAACGGAACTCATGAGTACAAAAAATCTATTGCACAAGTCTCATATTAACAATGAGCACCGAAGAAAGGTATCGGTGGGGGTACTATTTTCTTCGAAGATGCTTCTTACACTTCGTGGTAATATAGCATAATTCTCTGAGCGTGCTTTGTCTGTTACAGCCTTATGGCCTGATTGCCTGGTTATTGGAAACACCATCGATATTCTCGACCGATGGAGTACATAACACTTTTCGGTCCTTGACCGAAGAGGGAGAAGCTGACGGTCGGTTAAGACGCGTTTAAAGTTCGGTTGAACATAGATATGATATAAGTACTTCAGCACATGCAATCATTCTTCTACCCAAGTCACTTGGGGGCTCTTAAGTTTATTTGAGCCGTTTTATAATAAGTGTTCTTCTTCTCAGTCGTTGCAAAGTTCTATTATTATTATTTATCGCTCCTTTTTTCGACGCGAGTGTGCGGTCACTAGCCGGGGAGCCTAATTTCTCTCTCAAAGCTGCTAGAGTTTAGTTTGCTAAACTGGCCTAATGAGAAGTACTCCGCCTTCGCGATAGGAGGTTGAAGCCGTAGGCTGACCCGCTCGAAATCTTGAGATAGGATGTGTCATGTTAAAGGACGACAGAAGCACTTCTTTTTTCTAAGACCAATTTTCGGATTGGCACCGAACACTTGATCTTGTTCGGACGTCATGTTTTTACTAACGTTTCTTGGTTTTCCAAGCTTTTTGGCACTTTTAAACTATTTGTGCTTTTCCAGCATTAGTCTCGTAGTGCAACGCCGGACACCTTTAGGGATTTGGCAAAAACATTCTCAGATATTGCAATATATGCATCGGTTTCGAATTGTGTCTTCGGTCAATAGTTGGGTTGCCCGGCTCCTGCACTTGCTTCCTACGTTCCGTTTTGTTCGGCTAGGCGTGCAAAGGGAGAACCACTGCGATTGTGCTTCCAGCTCACATGGTTAAGCACCTTAGTGGAGAAAGCCGAAAACTGACTGTCACAATAAGCGTAAACTGGTCGGTGATCTGATGACTATGATGGGCCATTCATAACATTGGCCGAAGTGTTTATGGCTTGACCTCGACTGTCGCTGAACACTACCGGGGGCTATTAACTGGCCTCCCAAACTAAATCCTCGATATTTTGCTCTTACATTCGAGCTGAGGTTTTATGATCATGCTTAGCATGACAACCCAAAGAAAGGAACCGATAGCGGGACTATATTCTTTGGAATACATTTCTTCTATTAAACAGTAATATAACATATCTCTCTGCGTACCTTTGTTTATAAAACCGTGTGGCCAGATTGCCTTGTTTGTCGTAAATCTTTGCCCTCATAAAGGCTTTATAAAGTAGGACAAACACTCCTCGGCTACTGGCCAAGGAGGTGGAAGCCGATGGTCGGCCAACAAAGTTTTGTACAATGCGGATCCGAGCATTAATGACGTAAAGTACTTGGATACATAGAGTCATTACACATAATTTGTGATTTTACTATGGATATTGATCCTTAATTCGGCCACCCGTGCCCGCATTAAGGCTCGGGTGCTACTGAGCTTCGGGCTTATTATTTACAAATATTAAAGGGGCACATCGATCCCCTAATCTGGTGTTGCCACCCGACCAGTGTCTCGGGGGCTACTGCATTGCTTGTCCAATGCAGAAAATTTTATGTGCAATATAGTTTCCGAGGAGATTTTGATCCTCAGGTTGGTCGGCCGCATCCAACCTGAGTCTTGAGGACTGAGCACGCCGCTTTTGTGTCCCGAAGTATTCTGCCGAGCTAGGACTTGATCCTCAGGCCGATTTTGCAAATCAACCTGAGTCTCAGCGGCTACTGGGATCAGCGGTCTTATGTCATCCTTCATGTGCATCTCGGGTTTTAGACTGATACACACCTTGAGGGCTACTGGCTATATATCTCGGCAGAGAATAAATTGCACCAATAAAAAATATTGACAAAAAATCGGCCCATAGTCGGGGTGGTGCACCACCTCGGAAGCAGTCCGGCATAAAGCTTGGGCGCTAGTGGCTGGCTCCATAGAGGGAATTTCCGGCATTAAGCTCAGCTAAACTCCTTCAACTTTTTTGAACCAAGGTGATATGACACGTCAGATATAGTCCAGCATTGGAGCCTGGACATAGTCCGACGTTGGAGCTCGGATATATTTCAGCGTTGGAGCTCGGATATACCATCTGGCGTTGGAGCTCGCATACATAGTCCGGCGTTGGAGCTCGGATACATTCCGGCGCTAGAGCTGGGAAGCGGTCCGGCGTTGGTGCTCGGCTGCAAAAGATACCTCGAATATAGTTCGGCGTTGGAGCTCGGACGCAAGAGGACCCTGCCTCTCGGGAACAACTTCAAACCCGAGTTGTGGCATAAAAATAAACAAGGCATTGATAAAGGCCGGAAACTTAAAGGGGCTCCTCGGATACCCGACGTGTAAACTCGTCGAATGCATTTCGGCGATCCTCAAGATCGAAGATAAAGAAGATTTGTTGAACCAGTTTTCAAGACCGGCAACCGAAGATGAAGAACAGTTCGGAAGAATCAAGGAGCGTCCCTAACTTGAAGACCGGTTCAGGGGGCTACTGACGGTGTCCTGGACTAGGGGGTACTCACCACGTCGTCTCCCGATCTATTAGATTGGGCCGAGGACCCCCGTGGCCGTATACTCATGGGCCAGTTTGGACGGCTACCGCATACAAGGAAGATTCCACAAGACTTGGCGATCAAGACAAGGACTTCTCCCCACTGGCGTATTCGGCTAGGACTCTTGTTATCCTAGGCCTCCGGTGCATTATATAAACTGAGGCCAGGCTAGTCGATAGATATACAATATATACAACAATCATACCATAGGCTAGCTTCTAGGGTTTTAGCCTCCTTGATCTCGTGGTAGATCTACTCTTGTACTACCCATGTCATCAATATTAATCAAGCAGGAGTAGGGTATTACCTCCATCAAGAGGGCCCGAACATGGGTAAAACAAAGTGTTCCCTGCCTCCTGTTACCATCCGGCCTAGACGCACAGTTCGGGACCCCCTACCCGAGATCCGCCGGTTTTGACACCGACAGCGTCGCTTAAGACAACCACTTGGCGCGGGCGCATGGACAATGTAACGTCTACTAGTACAAAGGACACAAGTTTTACATGAGGGGCTCCCCCTCCAAAATGCTCTCACAGCAATCATCCCAAAACCTGAGTTCTATTCATGCAGGGTAAGGAAACAGGGACGATGCATGATCAGTCGGATAAATCCCCCAATGCGTCCTCAGGAGCACCACCCGAACCATTGCTGGCATCGCTGAACTCGCCATCGCTGTCTGCATCGCCGCCAGCGGCGTCAGGGCCGTTCACCACACCGCCTTCGTCGGCAGCCACGATCACGCCGTCGTTGTCTGAAGCGAAGGCCCTGACAAGAGCATCCACATTGTCTTCCACCTAGTGCGCTAGGTCCTCTCGAACGGCCTGGGGGACTGGGGCGATGGCGGCGTCGAAATCGAAGTGGGGATCCATGTTCCGGAGATGGCTGAAGATGCAAGAAAAGGCGCGCCCGAGCAGGGCGCGGCTCCTCTCCTCCACCAACCTGTCGGCCCTGACCGACCGCGCCTCCAGCTGCGTCACCACGTCGGTGAAGAACTGAAGGTTGCTGGTGTAGTTGACTGTGTGCTGCTCGCCAACAGCCGCCTCACAGATGTTGCCCAAGGCTGTGTTGGCTCTCTCCCGGAGCATGGTGAGCATGGGGCTGTGCTCATGCTCCAGGATCCACCGCTGACGTATCTCGTCCGCATTCTGGCGCGCAACGACCTCAGCCTCCTCCACCCGCTGGTGAAGAAGGAGCACCTCGGCCTGGGAGGTGGTTGACTCCCCTTGCGCTACCTCAAGGGCGGCCCGAAAAGCATCGGCCCGCTGCGTCGCTTCCTCCAGCTTGGCCCTCAAGGCAGCAGTCCTACCTTCAGCCTCGGCCTGGATCAACTCTAGCCTCTCCTCGAACTTGCGCTCGAGGTTCAAGCGCGCCATTGCCACCCGACGTCCGACCTCCTCTAGGACACAGGCTTCTCGTGCAGCGACATCATCCTCCGCCTGCATCACCAAGTGCTCCCTCGTCTCCAGACGCTCGTACTCGCGGGTACGTTCGGCGGCTTCCAGCGTTAGCGCCACCTCACGCTTCAGGAGCTCTGCTGGGTTGCCAGAGGCCACCTTCATTGACGCGAGGGCTGCCTCGTGCAGCTCCACTTGCTCCTCCAGTGAGTGGCACCAGACTAGGAGCTCTCGAGCCCGCTCCTCCGCCGCCTCTCGCCGCCGGTCAGCTTCTCGGGCCTCCTCAGCGGCCCAAGATCGGGCCTCCCGAGAGGCCACCAGCGACGCCTTGGCCTCTGCGTCGTCAAGGTCGCTGAGGGAGTCCTGGATTAGGGGGTGTTCGGGTAGCCGGACCATACCTTCAGCCGGACTCCTGGACTATGAAGATTCAAGATTGAAGACTTCATCCCATGTCCGGATGGGACTTTCCTTGGCGTGGAAGGCAAGCTTGGCGATGCGGATATTCAAGATCTCCTACCATTGTAACCGACTCTGTGTAACCCTAACCCTATCCGGTGTCTATATAAACCGGAGGGTTGTAGTCCGTAGGCAATCAACTCTATATACAACAATCATACCATAGGCTAGCTTCTAGGGTTTAGCCTCCTTGATCTCGTGGTAGATCTACTCTTGTACTACCCATATCATCAATATTAATCAAGCAGGACGTAGGGTTTTACCTCCATCAAGAGGGCCGAACCTGGGTAAAATATCGTGTTCCCTGCCTCCTGTTACCATCCGGCCTAGACGCACAGTTCGGGACCCACTACCCGAGATCCGCCGGTTTTGACACCGACATTGGTGCTTTCATTGAGAGTTCCTCTGTGTCATCGCCTTTAGGCCCGATGGCTCCTTTGATCATCAACAACGATACGGTCCAGGGTGAGACTTTTCTCCTCGGACAGATCTTCGTCTTCGGCGGCTTCGCTCTGCGGGCCAATTCGCTCGGCCACCTGGAGCAGATCGAAAGCTACACCCCTGGCGATCAAGTCAGGTTTGGAAGCTTAAACTACATGGCTGACATCCGTGGAGACTTGATCTTCGACGGGCTCGAGCCACGGCCAAGCACGCCGCACTATCTCAAGGGGCATGATCTAGCTCTGCCCCCGGACAGTGTCCTGGAGGCCGCACACGCATCGGTTCCGACCCCTAACTCAGAACCTATTGCGCCAATCGAGGATGAGCGGTTGAACGTCACCTCGGGGGCAGCGATCCCGAAAGCGATCGAGCCAAATGCTAGCCCCGCACTCTGCATGACCCGTGACTCCGAGGATCCGGACGACGAACCCCCTGCGCCCCTGCCAATTGAATCCGATTGGGCGCCGATAATGGAGTTCACCGCAGCAGACATCTTTCAGCATTCGCCTTTTGGCGACATCCTGAATTCTCTTAAGTCTCTCTCTTTATCAGGAGAGCCCTGGCCAGACTACGGTCAGCGAGGGTGGAATACGGACGATGAGGAAATTCAAAGCCCACCCACCACCCACTTTGTAGCCAATGTCGACGATCTAACCGACATGCTTGACTTCAGCTCCGAAGACATCGACGGCATGGACGACGATGTAGGAGACGAACAGGAACCAGCACCTGTAGGGCGCTGGAAGGCCACCTCGTCATATGACATATATATGGTGGATACTCCAAAAGATGGAGATGGCGATGGAACAGTGGGGGATGACGCCCCCAAGAAACAGCCAAAGCGCCGGCGTCAGCGGCGCCGCTCTAAATCCCGCCAAAGCAAAAACGGTGATTCCGGCACGGGAGATAATACTACCCCGGATAGCGCCGAAGAACACCCACCTCAGCAAGATTCGGCACAGGAAGATGGAGAAGCCAGCCCTCATGAGAGAGCGGCAGACCGAGAGGTCGAGGATGATAACTATACGCCTCCCTCCGAAGACGAGGCAAGCCTCGATGACGACGAATTCGTCATACCATCAGACCCCGCCGAACAAGAGCGTTTTAAACGCAGGCTTTTAGCCACGGCAAGCAGCCTCAAGAAAAAGCAGCAACAGCTTAGAGCTGCCCAAGATTTGCTAGCTGACAGATGGACTGAAGTCCTTGCGGCCGAAGAGTATGAACTCGAACGCCCCTCCAAGAGTTACCCGAAGCGCAGGCCGCTACCCCGATCAGAGGAGGAAGCACCTACATCACCAGCGCATGACATGGCAGACCGGCCACCTCGCGGCCGCGACAGAGAGGCCTCTCGGCCCTCCACCCAAGCCATGCCCCGACGCCGCTCAACTAAGGCACGGGAAAATGCGCCCGACCTGCGAGACATACTGGAGGATAAGGCAAGACAAACAAGATCGATCTACGGATCGCGCAGGCGCCCTACGGCATGTGACAATGATCTTCACTCCGGATACAACAAATCCGGCCGGGCCGAACACAACAGACATAGCTCTTCCGAGCTGCGTCGTGATATAGCCCAGTACAGAGGCGCCGCACACCCGCTATGCTTCACGAATGAAGTAATGGATCATAAAATCCCAGAGGGTTTCAAACCCGTAAACATCGAATCATACGATGGCACAACAGATCCGGCGGTATGGATCGAGGATTATCTCCTTCACATCCACATGGCACGCGGCGATGATCTACACGCCATCAAATACCTCCCGCTCAAACTTAAAGGACCGGCCCGGCATTGGCTTAACAGCTTGCCAGCAGACTCAATCGGTTCTTGGGAGGACCTGGAAGCCGCATTCCTCGACAACTTCCAGGGCACTTACGTGCGACCGCCGGATGCCGACGACTTAAGCCACATAATTCAGCAGCCAGAGGAATCGGCCAGACAATTCTGGACACGGTTCCTAACAAAGAAAAACCAGATAGTCGACTGTCCGGACGCAGAGGCCCTAGCAGCCTTCAAGCATAACATCCGCGACGAGTGGCTTGCCCGGCACCTGGGACAGGAAAAGCCGAAATCCATGGCAGCCCTCACGACACTCATGACCCGCTTTTGCGCGGGAGAAGACAGCTGGCTAGCTCGCAGTAACAACTTATCAAAGAACCCTGGTAATTCGGATACCAAGGACAAAAGTGGCAGGACACGTCGGAATAAGCAAAAACGCCGCGTTAACAGCGACAGCAATGAAGACACGGCAGTCAATGCCGGATTCAAAGGCTATAAATCCGGTCAGCGGAAAAAGCCATTCAAAAAGAATACTCAGGGCCCGTCCAGTTTGGACCGAATACTCGATCGCTTGTGCCAGATACATGGCACCCCCGAAAGGCCAGCCAATCACACTAACAGGGATTGTTGGGTGTTCAAGCAGGCAGGCAAGTTAAGGGCCGAAAACAGAGACAAGGGGCTGCACAGCGACGACGAGGAGCCCAAGCCGCCGAACAACAATGGACAGAAGGGCTTTCCCCCACAAGTGCGGACGGTGAACATGATATACGCAACCCACATTCCCAAGCGGGAGCGGAAGCGTGCGCTACGGGACGTATACGCGATGGAGCCAGTCGCCCCAAAGTTCAACCCATGGTCCTCCTGCCCGATCACTTTTGATCGAAGGGACCATCCCACTAGCATCCGTCATGGCGGCTTCGCCGCATTGGTTCTCGACCCAATCATCGACGGATTTCATCTCACAAGAGTCCTCATGGACGGCGGCAGTAGCCTGAACCTGCTTTATCAGGATACAGTGCGGAAAATGGGCATAGATCCCTCAAGGATTAAGCCCACAAGAACGACCTTTAAAGGCGTTATACCAGGTGTAGAAGCCAACTGTACAGGCTCAGTAACACTTGACGTGGTCTTCGGATCCCCGGACAATTTCCGAAGCGAAGAGTTAATCTTCGATATAGTCCCGTTTCGCAGTGGCTATCACGCCCTGCTCGGACGAACCGCATTCGCAAAGTTCAATGCGGTGCCGCACTACGCATATCTCAAGCTCAAGATGCCAGGCCCTCGAGGAGTAATTACGGTCAACGGAAACACCGAACGCTCCCTCCGTACGGAGGAGCATACGGCGGCTCTCGCAGCGGAGGTACAAAGTAGCCTTCTCAGGCAATTCTCCAGTCCGGCCATTAAAAAGCCAGACACTGCCAAGCGCGCCCGGAGTAACCCACAGCAGGACCGCCTGGCACACTCTGAGCAAGCGTAGCAATGCGGCCCCAACCCCAGCTTTCGCGACATAGCGAAACCAGTACCTCGCGTACATAACTACGCCCTTGAAATACCATGGGCACAGGGGAAGGGGCACAATAACGGCACGCCCAAAATACGGCTTAAAACGTACTAGGGGCTGCCGGATTCTTTTTTTAATTTTTTCTTACTTTCAGGACTCCATACTTCGGACGACCTGTTCGGCAATTCGACTGCCGCACAAACGATGCAAGATCCAGGGAGGCAGACAAGCCATGCCGCATTATGGAACTCCCAGGTGGTCTCTATTACGAGCGGTATACCTGTTTTAAATACAATTCCGCGGCCTGCCCCTGGTCAGGACATACTGAATAGTCCAATATCTTTTGCTTACCGCACTATTTGTATCGTTCGGCTTTGATAAATAGCCTCTCTATAAACAATGCTTAGCTTCTTGTCTATTTTTTGCATTATCCTCTTTTCACATATATGTTTATTAAATGACATGATTGCACCCGTACACCATGGTACGGCAAACACGCCAGGGGCTTCAGTACCCCTCATAATGGTGTGAGAAGTCCGTACACTTTCACAAGTGCGGCACCCCGAACTTATAGCACTATATGCATCGGCTCCGAATCATGATTTGGGTCAATAGTTGGGTTTGCCCGGCTCCTATGTTTTGGTGCCTTACGTTCCGCTCTATCGGCTAAGGTAGCACTAGGAGAACCACTGCGATTGTGCCCCGGTTCAGCTGGGTTAAGCACCTCAGTGGAGAAAGCTAAAACTGACTGTCATGATGAGGCGAGAGACCGGTCGCTGTTCGAGAGGTTTTTCGAGTCCCTAAAGACTTATGCCGCTTCGAGCGAGGAGCTGGCTTTGTCCGGCCAAGGCGTGGATAGCGCCCCGAACTCGGTCTTCCGAACTAGGGGCTTCGCCGAAATTTAAAATTATAGAGTTCTATGGCTAAGTGAGAGTGTTCAAGCATTATAGTCCGATTGCCTGGTTCGTTGTGCTGAGCGCCTCCCTCGAAGGACCCAACTATGGGAAAAAGAGCGCTCAGGTTTATCCCGAACACCCCAGCACTAGTGGCATGGGGGCAGAAGCCGACGACTGGCCATCTCTCAATTTTTTGATAAACGGCCGCACAGAAAGTAATATTTTAAATTCAATAAGCATTGCTTAGCGCATATGAACAAGTTTTCAGCGCACAGGATAAACACGAGCGAGTTCATTCAAAAATCACATCCTTGGTACATTCATCCGCCACAAGGCGGGCACCTGCAAGAACATCCTTGTAGTAGTTCTCGGGCTTGCGATGCTCCTTCCCCGGCGGCGGCCCGTCCTTCACAAGCTTCTCACCGTCCAGCTTACCCCAGTGCACCTTTGCACGGGCAAGGGCCCGACGGGCACCTTCGATGCAGACGGAGCGCTTGATGACCTCGAGCCTCGGACAGGCCTCCACCAGCCGCCGCACCAGCCCGAAATAGCTCCCAGGCAGGGCCTCTCCGGGCCACAGCCGAACTATGAAGCCCTTCATGGCCTGTTCGGCCGCCTTGTGGAGCTCGACCAGCTGTTTCAGCTGGTCGCTCAAAGGCACAGGGTGTCCGGCCTCAGAATACTGAGACCAGAACACCTTCTCCGTCGAGCTGCCCTCTTCAGCTCGGTAGAATGCGGCGGCATCGGATACGCTGCGGGGAAGATCTGCGAATGCCCCTGGAGAGCTCCGGATTCGGGTAAGTAACAAGTAGTTTACTTTTATATTTCTGCTTTGCATGAAGAATGCCTTACCCGCTGCTATCTTCCTCATCTCCTCCAACTCTTGGAGGGCCTTTTGGGCTTCGGCCTTGGCAGACTTGGCAGTCTCAAGGGCCGTCGCGAGCTCGGATGCTTGCGCCTTTGACTCAAGCTCCAAACTCTCATGTTTTTTCATGAGAGCCTGAAGCTCTTGCTGCACCTCGCCGACCTGAGCCCCAAGTCTGTCTCGCTCGGTGCGCTCCGCGGCCGTTTTCTTTTCGGCCTCAGACAGCGCCTGCTTAAGGGTCGCCACCTCAGTCGTGGCCCCTACAATAAGCAGTACAATCCTGTTATTTTTTTGCAATCACGCCTTTTTATAGGCACTTTTTCTGTAAGGTATTTCTTACCTTCTTTCTCCTCGAGCCGCCGCTTGGCAAGGCCGAGCTCTTGCTCGGTCCGCTCGAGGTCCTGCTTCAGGACACCCACCTCCGCAGTCAGTGCGGCGGTGGATAGCAGCGAAGCCTGCATACGCATATTGACTCTTTTTTGTTAGACTCCTGCGAAATTTAATAGATCCTCTATTCGGCTTTTCTTTCCGAACGCCAAACAGAGCATCAGGGGCTACTGTCTATGCGGTAATATTTTTACATATTTTTACTTACCTCGAAGCCTGTTAGAAGGCTAGCGCAAGCTTCAGTCAGTCCGCTCTTGGCGGACTGAACCTTCTGGATCACCGTACTCATAATAGTACGGTGCCCCTCGTCGATGGAGGCGCCGTCAAGCACCTCCAGCAGATTGTCCGGCACCTCCGGTTGGACGGAGGCCGCCGGCTCAGAAGGCTTGCTCCTCTTGGAAGGAGTTCGCCTACCGCGGTCCGGAACTGTGGAAGATTCCGGCGCGGTGTCCGGCACAAAGCCGGACTTGGAGCCCTGGGGGGCCTTATCCCCTTCACTCCTGGAGTCCGGGAGGTTGCCTTGCGGCTCCTCCGGGACCACCTCCTCCTGCCCCGGAGCTTGTCGCGACGCCACTTCGGCGTCGTCTGCAGTGCGGGGGGAGACAGCGGGCGGAACTGAGTTCACGTCCGATGAGTCCAGGGAGCCGCCCGACGATTCGTCGAATTCGGCCCGGGGCGGACTGCATAATTACATTCGACATTAGGGAAAGCTGTGCAACAAAGGAACATCATGAGTTATTCTGATATCCGAACTTACGATTTCGCCGGACGCTTGGCCCTGTTTGGCCACTCCTCTTTGCCCTCTTCGGCGTTGGGGGCGTAGTCCGGCGGAGGGGTCTTCCTTTTCCTAGACCCCTCGGCCTCCCCGTTGGGGCGGCCTTCCTCTTCTCTCCTCCCTCCGCTGGGGGGGAGAGTTTTCTTCTTCCTCCTCCTCGTTTTCACGGGAGGAGGGCGTCTCGGACTCGTCAGATGACGAGTCCGACACCACCACGTTGCGGGCACTCTTTCGAGTCCCCGTGGTCTTCTTCTTCTTGGCCTTCTTCTCCGGCACCACATAAGGCGCCGGAACCAGCAGCTTCACTAGTAGAGCTGGGGCTGGGTCTTCGGGCAGCGGAGCCGGACAGTTAATCGGTCCGGATATCGCTCGCCAAGCCTGTCAAAGGTAAGGGAGTTTAGATCCCGCATAGAGTCAAACTATGAAAAAAGCTTAACATCCTGTAAAAGGTGAAGATAGCTTACCTCGCTAGCGTGACGCTGCGAGCTGTATCCGCGGTCCTCGGAAGCGGATGCGGGAGCCTCGGCGCCCTTGAATAGCACCTTCCAGGCATCTTCGTACGTCGTGTCGAAGAGCCTGCTAAGGGTTTGGTGCTGCGCCGGGTCGAACTCCCACAGATTAAAATCCCGTTGTTGGCACGGGAGGATCCGGCGGACGAGCATAACCTGGATTACATTAACAAGCCGGATTGGCTTGTTCACCAGGGACTGGATGCATGTTTGCAATCCGGTCACCTCTTTTTCGTCACCCCACGACAGGCCCGTCTCTTTCCAGGACATAAGCCGCGTGGGGGGTCCGGATCGGAACTCGGGGGCTGCGGTCCATTTCGGATCGCGTGGCTCGGTGATGTAAAACCACCCGGATTGCCACCCCTTTAGGGTCTCCACAAAAGAGCCCTCGAACCATAGGACGTTGGCCATCTTGCCCGCCATGGCGCCTCCGCACTCCGCCTGGCTGCCGCGCACCACCTTGGGCTTGACGTTGAAGGTCTTGAGCCAGAGGCCGAAATGAGGGCGGACGCGGAGGAAAGCCTCGCACACGACGATAAACGCCGAGATGTTGAGGATGAAGTTCGGGGCCAGATCGTGGAAATCCAGGCCGTAGTAGAACATGAGCCCCCGGACAAATGGGTGGAGTGGAAAACCCAGTCCGCGGAGGAAGTGGGGAAGAAATACTACCCTCTCATGGGGCCTTGGGGTGGGGAGAAGCTGCCCCTTTTCGGGAAGCCGGTGCGCGATGTCCTTAGACAGGTATCCGGCCTTCCTTAGCTTCTTGACTTGGCCCTCCGTAGCGGAGGAGACCATCCACTTGCCTCCCGCTCCGGACATTGCTGGAGAAGGTTGAGGTGGGAAGTGCGGGCTTGGGCGCTGGAGCTCGAGTGCGCAGGAGATGGATAGGCAAAGGAGGAAGAAGGCGTAGGTAAAAAGGTGGATCCTTATCCCCTTATATGGGCGGATGCGGTTGTGCGTCCCCACCAGCCTAGTAAAACTCGCTTGCCTCCCAAGCGCCGTGATAAATGGCGCGGTTGGGTTACCCACGTCCGTATTGATGAGAATCCCGTAAAGGGGGTACACGATCTCTGCTTTGACAAGACGTGCCAAGGAAACCGCCTCGCAAAACATGCTGAGGTGGAAAAGTAAAAACGATTCGAGTAAAGGACTTGGCCGTAGTGTGATGACGCACTGCGGAATACGTCAGCAGATTTGATTTGTGTTAATATTATTCTCTCTATGGCAATATGTGGAAGCTTATTTTGCAGAGCCGGACACTACTCTTGGTGTTTACAATCTTCTATGAAGGACTTGGAGGAGGAACCCGCCTTGCAATGCCGAAGACAATTTGCGCGCCGGACTCGTCGTCATTGAAGCCTGGTTCAGGGGCTACTGAGGGAGTCCTGGATTAGGGGGTGTTCGGGTAGCCGGACTATACCTTCAGCCGGACTCCTGGACTATGAAGATACAAGATTGAAGACTTCGTCCCGTGTCCGGATGGGACTTTCCTTGGCGTGGAAGGCAAGCTTGGCGATGCGGATATTCAAGATCTCCTACCATTGTAACCGACTCTGTGTAACCCTAACCCTATCCAGTGTCTATATAAACCGGAGGGTTGTAGTCCGTAGGCAATCAAATCCATATACAACAATCATACCATAGGCTAGCTTCTAGGGTTTAGCCTCCTTGATCTCGTGGTAGATCTACTCTTGTACTACCCATATCATCAATATTAATCAAGCAGGACGTAGGGTTTTACCTCCATCAAGAGGGCCCGAACCTGGGTAAAACATCGTGTTCCCTGCCTCCTGTTACCATCCGGCCTAGACGCACAGTTCAGGACCCACTACCCGAGATCTGCCGGTTTTGACACCGACAGTCTTGCTGACGGCGCGCAAGGGCGATGGCGCCCTCCAGTTCGCGCCTCTCTGCAGCCAGGCGCAGGCCCTCGGCCTCAACGCGCGCGTCTTCATCAGCAAGCTCCTCACCAAGCAGGCTCACCGCGTCAGCTGCCCTTCGAAGGAATCCTTGGCGAAGAGCGCGATGCTCCCGGGCACGCTCAAGCATGTCTTCCACACCATCATCTGCCCCGAGCAAGCGCCGGGGGCCACGAATCAGCACTCCCCCTCCGGGCAGGGGGCTGGGGGCTGGCACCCTCGCGACGGCTGGGCACGCCACGCCAGAAGCCCAGCCTGGAGCCAGCCCGTCCCCAGATGAAGAGCGCAGGGAGCGCCTCAGCCAATTGCAGTGCACGACCAGGCGAGAAGAACACGGCAGGCTGGCTACGCCATGAGAAGGCCCGCGAAGGAGGATCGCGAAATGCGCAGGGCCACGATGCGCCTCGGGACGGTCCGCCTCTCTGATCGCCCTCACCGCAAGGGCTCTGCTACTCGGAGCGCTTGAGGATGGTGGAGGGGGCGAAGCCAAGGGAGACGGCACCTCAGCCATCTCCGTGAGCTCGACAGGAAGGGGCCTGCGGAGCAAGGATCAGTAAAAGCAACAGAAGGATTGGGAGCTGGGAAAGGAGAAGGCTTACTCATTAGTAGTGAAGTACTTCCTACGCTTCAGCAGGCGACAAGGGTAATCGTCGCCCAGGGCCTCCCTTCTCTTCCGGAGGGCCTCAAAGTCCACGCAAAAGCGGCCCAAGAGTTGTGCGCAGGGATCAACCTGCGACGAAGACGGAGCGTCAAGGCGATCCGTGTCAGGGGCTGTCGGCATTCTGGGAACGGGGGTCCCCAGACTTGCCTGCTTGCGGCCTGCGGCGTGGCTCAAAAGGGGGCCAAGCACGGCCCATCTTCATCAACACAGACCCAAGACCCTCGCGAGGGGCCAAGCCTCGCGGGGCGGACGACACGGAGCTTCCTTAGGCACGGCCTCATCAGGATGGCTCGCGAGGAGGCGGAGATATCAAGGCAGGGTACCTCACGAGGTGCCCGTGACGCAAGCCATGACAACCAAGGGCGCCAGGTGGGTGCCAGCCCGCTAGTGTCCTCCTTTCCCCTTTGGTGCAAAGGGAGCAAGCGCAGGCGAGAGCATCAAGCAAAGGCACCCGTTTCGGTGCAACGAGACCAAGGCTAGTCCAACGGCAGGGAGGAAGTCATTGTGGAGCCCAAGCCAGTGTCACCACCAGAGTCTTTGGCAGGCGAGGACCAACTTTAGTCAGGACAAGTGTACCAGATGTTCCCCTCCAAAATGGCCAATTGTTAGCGCCTTCCCGCTCAATATTTGGAAGGGCCCAGGGCCTTTGCCTATAAATGGACTAGCCACCCACAGAAGAGGAGAGAGATCGGGCCGCAATCGAGAAGAGAGAGAGAGAACGGTGACTGAACTCCCCCTAGCAGTTCATCCCCCCAACCAAGAACAGACCCTAGTGAGGTTGTTCTTCCTTGTATTGCTCATCATCATCAGCCCAAGAGGCAATCCACCACACCACACACTGGAGTAGGGTATTACACCACAACGGTGGCCCGAACCAGTATAAACCCTGTGTCTCTTGTGCTGTTCTTTCCATAGCTTAGATCTTAGCGAGGCGGAGGGGTGCAGGTAGGTAGAAGGCGAAATCTCCGCGCGCACCCCAATGTTCGAACCTCAAGGGTCTGCCGGAACCCGAAATCCGACAGGCTTGTTTTGGCAAAATCCCATGCTTCCGCCGGCAACTGGGGCTACAGGGGTAGAACGCCAGTTCCTCCCCGACCGCACAATGGATGATGTTGAGACCCGGACCTGGGGGCGGCCGCCATGGAAGATGACATCGCAGGGGAAGGCGGCGAGGCAGGCGGCTCTAGGCTCGGGGCCGCCTTCGAGGACTGGCCGGATGATGACGAGGCCGAAGTCATTCTGCGCCACCGACCGGTGCCCGATAATCAAGGCGCGGGCCCATCTGCCGCGCCGGCTGTCTCATAGTGGCGCGTCAGAATCGCCGGGCCGCGTCGATACCACTCGGGTAGTCGGCCTAAGAAAGCACAAGAGTACCGGCCCGGTGACCAAGCGGAGAAGCGTCGCGAAGGATGCCGCTCCGCTATAGTGCGTGAAGCGCAGCAAGCGAAGTTCAGCGTACAGTGTCGTTTTCTTACGCCTTTTTAAATTCTTCTCAGTGAGATATTCTACTAACTTCTCTTGACTTAATCACAATTGGGCCCCACTTCTCTCCGAGACGCGGCCCCTGTCGCCTCATAGTCGGACCCGCGGCGAGGGTTCTCAAGCTCTCCGCGTGATATCCCCGTGCCATCTCCTAGAGGCTTCGAAGTCGAAACATGCAGAGCCGGCCGGGCGGACGTACGGCTCGGAGGCGGACGAAAGTTTGGCGCTAGCGCGAGGGGCAGCTGCAAAGGAAATATGCCCTAGAGGCAATAATAAAATTATTATTTATGTCCTTATATCATGATAAATGTTTATTATTCATGCTAGAATTGTATTATCCAGAAACATAATACTTGTGTGAATACATAGACAAACTAAACTTCACTAGTGTGGCTCTACTTGACTAGCTCGTTAATCAAAGATGGTTATGTTTCCTAACCATAGACATGTGTTGTCATTTTATTAACGGGATCACATCATGAGGAGAATGATGTGATTGACTTGACCCATTCCGTTAGCATAGCACTTGATCGTTTAGTTTGTTGCTATTGCTTTCTTCATGACTTATACATGTTCCTATGACTATGAGATTATGCAACTCCCGTTTACCAGAGGAACACTTTGTGTGCTACCAAACATCACAACGTAACTGGGTGATTATAAAGGTGCTCTACAGGTGTCTCCGAAGGTACTTGTTGGGTTGGCGTATTTCGAGATTAGGATTTGTCACTCCGATTGTCGGAGAGGTATCTCTGGGCCCTCTCGGTAATGCACATCACATAAGCCTTGCAAGCACTGCAACTAATGAGTTAGTTGCGAGATGATGCATTACGAAACGGGTAAAGAGACTTGCCGGTAACGAGATTGAACTAGGTATTGAGATACCGATGATCGAATCTCGGGCAAGTAACATACCGATGACAAAGGGAACAACGTATGTTGTTATGCGGTCTGACCAATAAAGATCTTCGTAGAATATGTAGGAGCCAATATGAGCATCCAGGTTCCGCTATTGGTTATTGACCGGAGACATGTCTCGGTCATGTCTACATTGTTCTCGAACCCGTAGGGTCCGCATGCTTAACGTTACGATAATAGTTTCATTATGAGTTTATATATTTTGATGTACCGAAGTTTGTTCGGAGTCCCGGATGTGATCACGGACATTACGAGGAGTCTCGAAATGGTTGAGACATAAAGATTGACATATTGGAAGCCTATGTTTGGACATCAGAAGTGATCCGGGTGAAATCGGCATTTTACCGGAGTACCGGGAGGTTACCGGAATGCCCCCGGTAACCTAATTGGCCTTAATGGGACTAATGGAGGAAGAGGAGAGGAGGCCTAGGGGCTGCCGCGTGCCCCTTCCCCCCCCAAGTCCGAATTGGACAAGGAGGGGGGCGGCACCCCCCCTTTCCTTTCTTCCCTCTTCTCCTTCCCCCCAAGTCCTAATCCAACTAGTGAAAGGGGGGAGTCCTACTCCCGGTAGGATTAGGACTCCTCCTGCGCGCCTCCTCCTAGGGCCGGCCGCACCCCCCCTTGCTCCTTTATATACGGGGGTAGGGGGGCACCTCTAGACACACAAGTTGATCTTCAAGATCGTTCTCTTAGCCGTGTGCGGTGCCCCCCTCCACCATAGTCCTCGATAATATTGTAGTGGTGCTTAGGCGAAGCCCTGCGATAGTAGAACATCAAGATCATCACCACGCCGTCGTGCTGACGGAACTCTTCCCCGACACTTTGCTGGATCGGAGTCCGGGGATCGTCATCGAGCTGAACGTGTGCTAGAACTCGGAGGTGCCGTAGTTTTGATGCTTGATCGGTCGGGCCGTGAAGACGTACGACTACATCAACCGCGTTGTCATAACGCTTCCGCTGTCGGTCTATGAGGGTACGTAGACAACACTCTTCCCTCTCGTTGCTATACATCACCATGATCTTGCGTGTGCGTAGGAATTTTTTTGAAATTACTACGTTCCCCAACAGCCAAGGCCCAGGCGGAGGCCGCGACCGCGAAGAAGGAGGCGGAGGCCCTGCAAAACTAGCCTCCGCAGCTCGTCATCCCCCTCCACGCCGCGGCTCCCTACATCCCAGTGTCCCCGACGGAGGAGGCCGGCCGCGGCCAGCCGGTGATGGAGAGGGAGGCGGCGTCGTTGCCATCGACTGGAACAGGCCATGGAGGCCGGCCTGATGCACTGCTCGTGGAGCTGGCTGGAGGCGATCCGACTGTGGGGCGGATCTTGTGGTCTCATCGCCGTCTCATCGGCGCGCAGGGAAGGCGACTTCGGCACCGGATCTGCGAAAAACTGCGGGCACCAACTCGTCGGCCCAGGACCTGGAAGCGGCCAACGATAGCTCATCCGGGTGGACGCCGGGCGGCGGGACGGCCGTGCTGAACGTGGCGGTGCAGGACGTCCGGAACCGGGTTCAGGCCCAAGCTACCGCGCTGAAGTAGTACACTCAAGAGTTTCTCACGACGCGCACAGTGATCCGGGTGAGTCCTCCCGCTTTTCGTTGATTGCTCCTGATTTCTTCTGTGGGGGCGCGTCAGCGCACCCACTAGGTGTAGTCCCCGAGTTCCGAGTCGGCTGCTGAGCAGGCGGCTTGGAACTTCTTGGTAGACTTTCATTGCCGTCTTGTTCTCACTCGCATCTCTTATCTTATCTGCAGGAGTATCATAATCTCCGCGCAACTGCTTTGAACTCCCAGGCCCAGGAGTTGAATCGGAAAGCCACTGATCTGACCGAGAGCCGGAGTAAGTGCTTCATCTTTTATCTCAAGTGGGGGCGCGTCACGCACCCATTGGGTGTAGTCCCCGAGATTCGGGCCGACTGCTGAGCAGTCGGGTCGTATCTTTTCCTGACGACTTCTTTCTTCATATCTGCAGGGGCCAATGCTGAGTTGATGGGCCAGCTAAGCGGAGCCCAGTCCGCCCTTCGCGCCAAGGAGGTCGAGTGCGCCGCCCTGGCTCAGGAGCGTGATCGCCTAGACAAGAAACTGGCCGACCAGGAGGAGAGCCACAAGGCGGCCCTGAAGGCGTCGCAGGATAGCGAGGCCGCCCTCAAAGCCGAATATGAGACCGAGGCGGCAAACTGGGCCGAGGCAAGGCAGGCGCTTCGTCAAGGCTACAGCCGGGTAGAAGACTTGATCGACGGTAGGCCGCCTTCTTCTTTGTTTCTTTGCCTGCCTCCTTCCATCTAGTTTGTCTTTTGATTTTGTGTTGTTGCTTTCTTCTTTGTGCAGATTACTTTCCCGGTTACTCTGATGCCGCCTCCCAAGCCATCGAGGCCTACCGCGACGCGCGGCGGTAGGCAGGGGCCGAGATTGCACCGGGTGCCGGCCGGTCACTTGAGGAGAAGATTCTGGTGCGTCAAGCCCGCCTGCAGCCGGCCCACTGCATGCTCCATCGTCTTCAGCGCGCCGGGGCGCAAGTGCTGGCCGCCCTCTAGCCCGGCGAGGTGGTTCCCCGCACCCCAACTCAGACTGCCGACTGGCTGGAGGTCGCAGTCGGCCACTTCGAGGCTTGGAAGGCGTCAGCGGCCCGGTCCGGCGCTGGGCGGGCGCTGGAGTTCGTTCGAGCTTGGTATCCTGGGATGAACTTGGACCAGCTGAGCACCTGGTGGTAGGAGACCGACGAGGAGTTGGAGGCGGTGCGGCCGGCTATTGAAAGTGCAACTATCCCTGGGTGGTTTTGGTAATTCCTAACAACATATAGCTCATTGAGCAAAGATTATTCCAACATTAATATTTCAGGAAAAGCTCAATGAATGGCATGACATGGATGAGGAAAGTGGATCCCTCAAAATTCTAAGGACAAAAAGTTTGGCTCAAGCTTGAAGCTCAAGATTCTACATTTTATATTTTAGTGATCCAAGATCACATTGAGTCTATAGGAAAAGGCAATACTATCAAGGAGGGATGAGGTGTTGCTTAATGGCTTGCTTGCTCAAAATGCTTAGTGATATGCTCCAAAATCCTCAACTACCTTCCCACATCCACATATGACCTAAACCAAAAGTTAAACCCAGCCCCACCGATTCTTTCTATCCGGCGCCACCGAGTTTCAAATGTCATAACCACTGCCACAAACCCTATGCAAATCGGTCTCATCGATAGGGATCTCAGTCTCACCGAGATGGGATTGTAATCTCTCTGTTTCCCTTCATAACATTTCGGTCTTACCGAGATGAGCGATCGGTCCCACCGAGATTGCAATGTAAACTCTCTGTTTCCCTTTTGTAACATTTCGGTCTCACCGAGATGAGCAAATCGGTCCCACCGAGTTTACCTGACCAACTCTCTGGTTAGCTTATTACCAAAATCGGTCCAATCGAGTTTGTGTAATCGGTCACACCGAGATTACGTTATGCCCTAACCCTAACCATATTGGTCCCACCGAGTCGCATCTCAGTCCCACCAAAAATCCTAACGGTCACTAGGTTTGCTGAATCGGTCCGACCGAGTTTAACCATTCGGTCCCACCGAGTTTGGCAAATTGTGTGTAACGGTTAGATTTTGTGTGGAGGCTATATATACCCCTCCACCCACTCTTCATTCGTGGAGAGAGCCATTAGAACATACCTACACTTCCAATACACATTTTCTGAGAGAGAACCACCTACACTTGTGTTGAGGTCAAGATATTCCATTCCAACCATATGAATCTTGGTCTCTAGCCTTCCCCAAGTTGCTTTCCACTCAAATCTTCTTTCCACCAAATCCAAATCCTGTGAGAGAGAGTTGAGTGTTGGGGAGACTATCATTTGAAGCACAAGAGCAAGGAGTTCATCATCAACACACCATTTGTTACTTCTTGGAGAGTGGTGTCTCCTAGATTGGCTAGGTGTCACTTGGGAGCCTCCGACAAGATTGTGGAGTTGAACCAAGGAGTTTGTAAGGGCAAGGAGATCGCCTACTTTGTGAAGATCTACCGCTAGTGAGGCAAGTCCTTCATGGGAGACGACCGTGATGGAATAGACAAGGTTGCTTCTTCGTGGACCCTTCGTGGGTGGAGCCCTCCGTGGACTCGTGCAACCGTTACCCTCCGTGGGTTGAAGTCTCCATCAACGTTGATGTACGATAGCACCACCTATCGGAACCATGACAAAAACATCTGTGTCTCCAATTGCGTTTGAATCCTCCAAACCCTTCCCTTTACATTCTTGCAAGTTGCATGCTTTACTTTCCACTACTCATATACTCTTTTGCATACTTGCTTGAATTGTGTGGAGATTGCTTGACTTGTGCTAAGATAGCTAAAATCTGCCAAGAACTAAAATTGGGAAAAGGCTAGATTTTTATTTGGTCAAGTAGTCTAATCACCCCCCTCTAGACATACTTTCGATCCTACAAGTGGTATCAGAGCTTTGGTCTCCATTTGCTTTGATTTCCATAGCATTTGGTGGTCATAGCCTTGGTTTCACAACCTAGGAGAGTATGGCGTCTAGCGAGGGAAATTATCACCGTAGAGGTCCTTACTTTGATGGCACTAATTTTGCTAGTTGGAAGCATAAGATGAAAATGCATATTCTTGGACATAACCCCGCCGTTTGGGCTATTGTGTGTATTGGCTTGCAAGGTGAATTCTTTGATGTGAAAGAACCGAACCGTGAAGCCACCACAGAAGAGTTGAAAATGCTGCAATACAACGCTCAAGCTTGTGATGTCCTCTTCAATGGATTGTGCCCCAAAGAATTCAACAAAATCAGCCGTCTTGAGAATGCAAAGGAAATTTGGGATACTTTGATTGATATGCACGAAGGTACCGACTCCGTCAAGGAATCCAAATTGGATGTGCTGCAAAGTCAACTTGACAAGTTCAAAATGAAGGATGGTGAAGGTGTCGCTGAAATGTACTCTAGGCTTGCTCTTATCACAAATGAGATTGCCGGCTTAGGGAGTGAAGAGATGACCAATAGATTCATCATCAAGAAGATCCTAACAGCCTTGGATGGAAAATATGATACTGTGTGCACATTTATCCAAATGATGCCCAATTACAAAGATCTCAAGCCAACGGAAGTCATCGGAAGAATTGTTGCTCATGAGATGTCACTCAAGGATAAAGAGGAACTTCACAACAAATCAAGTGGTGCTTACAAAGCCTCATGTGAAGCCCCCACATCACTGAGTGAGAAACAAACCTTCAATGAAGAATTGAGCTTAATGGTGAAGAACTTCAACAAGTTCTACAAGAGTAGAAGCAAAGAGAGAAGCTCCAAGTCAAGGTCCTACAATGACAAAAGATCTTCTAGTCGAGAGCAAAATTGCTACAATTGTGGAAGGCCCGGACACTATTCCAATGAGTGTACGGCCCCCTACAAGAGAAGTGAAGATTCTCCCAAGAGAAGAAGTAGAAGAGAAGAATCACCATCTAGAGAAAGAAGGAGTAGAGATGATCGTTATGAACGAAGACCCTCATGGAGAAGCAAGGATTCGGAAAGAAAGGACAAGTCATCAAGGAGCTACACAAAACGAAGACATCAAGATCATGTTGGTGAATGGGTATCCGGCTCCGACTCCGACAACCACTCCGAGAGAAGCTATCACTCCGACTCCGAATATACTCAAGATGAAGGTGTTGCCGGTCTAGCACTTGTGACAACCAACTCCTACGACATATTTGACTCACCAAATGAAGGAGTTGGAACATGCTTCATGGCTAAAGGCCCAAAGGTATCACACCCCGAGTATGTTGATTTCAATAGTGATGAAGGTGACTTGTTAGGTGATGATGATTTACTTGTTGACAACTCTAGTGATGAATACTATGATGAAACATCAATTAATCATGCTAATCAAGATAAAATGAATGACAATGATAAGGAGAAGATTGAGTCTCTAACTAAAGAACTAAACACTCTTAAGTTAGCTCATGAAACTATCTTAGGAGATCATCGAGAACTTTTAAGGACTCATGAGAAATTATGCTTTGAAAAGCTCAACCTTGAGCAAGAGCATGAGTTCTTAAAAGCAATCAATGATGATCTTCGTAAGAAAAGTTCTTCTTACATTGCCAAGCGTTTACTCTTATCCACTTACATGCCTCAAGTCAAGTTTAGTAACAAGAACAAGAAAAATTCTTCCTCTAGTAGTAACAACAATCATGCTAAATCCAATATTGTTGCTTCTAGTAGTTCTCTTGATTCCACTAATGATTCTCTTAGCCAAGTTACACTTGAGCAAGAAAATAGCTTATTGAAGGGAATTATAGAGAAAGGTGTTTACAAGATCCTTGCCGGAAGTAAGCAATTCGAGGAAATTGTACGCAAGCAACGAAGGCACCGGAAGAATCAAGGTGTTGGTTTTGAACGAAAGTTCAATGCCAATGGAGTTGAGTGGGAAGAAGATCAATACCCCAAGATGAAGTTTGTTCCTCAACAAGAGAAGTATGATCCTACTTCTTTCAAAGGGACACAAGCTCAAGATGATCTTCCACCACAAGACCACAAGCAAAAAGGCAAGGACAAGCTTCAAGAGGAAATTGATGCATTTGAAGAAGCTCCTAAGGCCTTGGTCAAGTGGGTTCCCAAGACTACTTCAAGTTACACTTCATCAAGTACAACTACAACACCGAGGATTACCATCAAGATGGTGTGGATCCCGAAGAAGAAGAACTAGAGAGTTCTTGAGGGTGACTCCGCCAACATACTTCACTCTTATCATCTTGGCAAGAACAAGTGCAATCAACTTCCACATCTTGCACTAGTTCAAGGAGTCACAAACCCTCTTGTTGGTAAGACAAGGGACAAGGTAACCTAAAAGCTTTCATAGACATCATCTTGTGTGTGCATCACTCTATGTCTATGGATATCCTTGTTTGTTCCTTGTGGGACTAACCCGTGTAGGTATTGAAAGTGCAACTCACTCCAATGGATAGCTCCAAATGATCTACATCAACATTGAGCATCCACATCTTCAACATCTACATGAAGTCATCATCGACAAAACCCAAGGTTAGTTCATCCCTCTTAGGGGGGATCTCACATCTAGGGGGAGCTTTACTCTAAGAATTGAGCTAAAGCAACTCTAATGGTGTGAACACAACAATGCTTTATGTAAAAGTGGTAACCCCACTTGTGCTTAAACGATGAGTATGACCTATGATCAAATGTTCTCATTTGACTCCTAAGTCAATATACTCATATATAGATGACCTAGTCATCGCAAATTGTTTGATAGATGCCAGAATTGGTTGTGCATGCTTTGCCGCATATTTCAATTGCCATTTTATTGTGTGAGCATGTTGATTGCATATTTCACTCATTCGACGACATCCACTCATTGTTTTGATTGATTGGTTTTATTTTCTTTTGCCAAGTGGATGGACAAGAATGCCTAAGAACCCTCTCTAGCTATCTATGCTTTTCTCGTCTCAAACTCAATTCATGCTACATCACAAAATTTGATCAAGTTAGATTCGAACCACTCTGTGTGAGGAGCACTCGGAGTCCCTGATTCGTCATAGACTTAAACTTCCAAAACTTCTTTGTGCTTTTCGGTCTGACTGATTCCTCCATTTCGGTCATACCGAGATCACTAAGTCGATCTAGGTTTTCAATCTCAGTGCAACCGATTTGAACCTTTCGGTCACACCGAGTTTCAGTAACTGCTTGCAGTTATGAATCTCGGTGCCACCGAGTTGTTCCACTCGGTCACACCGACAGGGTCGGGCTATATATACTCACGGGCAAAATTTTGGAAATTTCTCCGAAACCCCTTCGCCCGCGCATAGCTCGCTCTGCCTCCTGGGTCTCCGGATCGTCCTCCTCGTCGCCAGCCGCCTCCTGTCGCTGGTCTCCGCCGCCGTCAACGGAATTCTTCCCCGCCGTTGCCGCCGTAGCGAGTTCATCGCCGAACTAGGGTATGGACTCGATCACAGTGCTATCCCCGTCCGATTCCTAGCACATTGTGTTCATTATGATTCTTACCACGATTGAAACGATTCTATCCAGTCAAAACACTCCGTAGATTAGAGTTGAATTGAAAATTTAGGGTTAGGTTTCCGCCGAAACCATCTCGGACCCACCGAGTTGTGGAACTCGGTACCACCGATTCGGCTCAGGCCATTGCACATGTAATTTTCGGTCTGACCGAGAATTGCAAATCGGTGTGACCGAGTTCAGGACTTTGTGAAACCCTAGCAGTCTCGGTGCCACCGAACTGTGACTCGGTCTGACCGAGTTCACTAGTTTAGGTTCCAACAGCTGCTTCGGTATCACCGAGTTTACAAATCGGTTGATCCGAAATGCTTTCTGTGGAAAACTAAAACTAAGTTTTTGACTCATTCTTTTGCAAAAACCTCTGCATTTTGTGATGCTCATCCACTCTATCTCATCTATATCTATTCACAGGGTCTGCTGTCAGTGTTTGCAATATGTCTGATCAGAGTGACAGCCAGAACAGGTCAGAGGAGCAGGTTCACCTGAGTGAGGGCACTAGTCCCTCTAGCAGTTCAGATGATGGTAGCAGGAGCACTCCCAGCAACTTGCCCAAAGTTGCCACCAGAACAAGGAAGAAGAAAACTTCAGAGTCTGAGGATGAAGACTATGTGGCAGTTGAGGATGAGGCCACTTCCAAGAAGAAAGTGGTTAAGAAGGAATATAGCACTACTGCTGCCACCAAGCCAGGCATGAAGCAAAATGTTCCTGCAAAGAGAATTCCAATGTCTAAGGCCAGAGCATCTACTCAAGTCCCCTTGGGATCTGAACCCAAAGAGGCTGCTGCAGAAGGGAAGAAAAGGAAGGAAAGGGTCAAGAAGACCATGGCCAGAGTGGTTGGAAAGGCTTCCATGATGGAAGAAGAAGAGGAAGAAGAGGTTGCTGCACCAGCACCTAAGGCCCAGAAGCTGATGGGTGATGCTATAAAGTCAGGGGCTGCTTCATCAAAGCCCAAAGAAGCACCCAAAGCAGCCTCCAAGCCCAAGAGTGCACCTAAGAGGAATACCAGGAGTATACCAGCTGCTGAGAAGAACAAGGCCCCTGTGCCTGAAGTTGCTGCTGATGAAGATGATGAAGGACAAGTCCTGAGAAAGCTCAAACCCAAGATTCCAGACCACAATGATGCTCATCCTGTGGCTGAGAACATGAAGATTAGGAGAGACTCAGGGTTGAGGCTATGGAGGGAGAAAGATCCATATGCTACCAGGAGAAGGACTGCTGTTGATTACAGGTTCCACACAAAGGAACAGCAGGACTTCTATGAGACAGTGTTGTTGGACAAGAAGCCTATAGTGTGTGAAATGAGGTGGGTCGACTGGAAGTATATCAAGGAAAATGAGGAACACTATCCTGGTGTGTTTGACAGCTTCAGTGCTTGTGGAGTTGCAGACTTTGTTGGGCAGAAGCTCACAAAGTGGAATGAGGAGCTCATAATGCAATTCTACTCCACAGCACACTTCTATCCAGATGGCAGGATAGTATGGATGTCTGAAGGTACAAGGTACCACTCAACTATTGAGGAATGGGCAAATCTGATCAATGCTCCTAAGGAAGAAGAAGATGACTTGGATGTCTATGCCAAGAAGAAGATGGATCACAACTCTATGGCAAACATGTACAAGGAGATTCCTGAAGATGATCTTGAGACCCACCAGTTTGGGTCAGTAAAACACTTGCTGTCAGGGCTGCCTACAATCAATTGGATCCTTAGGCACACTCTCTTGCCCAAGTCTGGTGATCACAGAATGATCAGAGGCCATGCAATTAACTTGCTACATATATTTGATGTGCCACAGAAGTTCAAGGTCATGAGCCTTATAGTTGAGACTATCAAGAGGACTGCATCTGACCAGAAAAGAAGTTGTGGATATGCCCCACAAATCCAGGAGTTGATAAACTCAAAGATGGGCACAGGCACATACTTGTTGGATAAGGAACACTTTCCTATCTATCCTGACTTTGAGGACAATCAAGTTGTGATGAATGAGAATGAACCATCATCAGTACAAGTTCAAGAGAAGAAGGGGAAAGCAAAGAAAGAGAAGGCTGCCAAGATGCCAACTCAAGAGGAGGCATCTGAGTACTTTTTGAAAAGCAAGCAAGATCAGCTTGGCTACCTGATTGCATCCACTCCGAGGATTGAGAAGGGACTGGCCACCCTGACTCAAAACTAAGAGAGCTTGGAAAGAATCGTGGAGCAAAAATTCTATGACTTGGATGTGAAGGTAATTGAGATTCAGTCTGTTCTGGAGCAACTTCAAGATGATATGCAGGAGAGGAAGGGCAAGACAATCACTGATGCATTTGCCAGAGTGCCTCGAGCTCAGAGATCAACTGCAGTGCCTGTTCCAGACACTAGAGCCACTTCATCTGCACCAGCTACAGCTTCAGCGCAACCAGCTCCAGCACCAACTCCTTCAGCTCCATCCACATCAACTGAAGCCTTCGTCCTTGGTGTTCTCCGGACACCACCACCTGAAGACCAAGCTTGAGAGACGTTTTAGTGCTATGCATTTTCTATGAACTTTTTGGTAACTTGTTGCCAAAGGGGGAGAAAACTGTATAGATCATAGGCTTCGAGAGAGAGCGTTGCTTTTTATTCTCTCTTGCTTTGGTGGTCGAACTTTGTCTGTCTTTTGATTGCTTGAGATACTATGATATTTTCTGTGAGACATTGATGATCATGTGGTTGATCATAAGCTACACTTATGCTTGTTAGATGATATTATCTTACTTATCCTTATATGATCATTCACTTTGCTTGGTGATGAGTGCATGTATTTAATTCTTATCATTTTGAGCGCTCCACCAAGATGTATGTGACATGGAAGAGTAACCCATGATCCTAACTCATTGTGCATTTGCAGTCCAAAGCAAATCTTAAGATATGCACAAATTTAGGGGGAGCTCTTGCTTTTCACATACTTCTCAAAGCGACAATATCTTTCACTCTTATTATCATTTGTCGAAGCTTTGATCTATATGTTGTCATCAATTACCAAAAAGGGGGAGATTGAAAGTGCAACTATCCCTGGGTGGTTTTGGTAATTCCTAACAACATATAGCTCATTGAGCTAACATTATTCCAAGATTAATATTTCAGGAAAAGCTCAATGAATGGCATGGCATGGATGAGGAAAGTGGATCCCTCAAAATTCTAAGGACAAAAAGTTTGGCTCAAGCTTGAAGCTCAAGACTCTACATTTTATATTTTAGTGATCCAAGATCACATTGAGTCTATAGGAAAAGCCAATACTATCAAGGAGGGATGAGGTGTTGCTTAATGGCTTGCTTGCTCAAAATGCTTAGTGATATGCTCCAAAATCCTCAACTACCTTCCCACATCCACATATGACCTAAACCAAAAGTCAAACTCGGCCCCACCGATTCTTTCTATCCGGCGCCACCGAGTTTCAAATGTCATAGCCACTGCCACAAACCCTAGGCAAATCGGTCTCACCGATAGGGATCTCGGTCTCACCGAGATGGGATTGTAATCTCTCTGTTTCCCTTCGTAACGTTTCGGTCTTACCGAGATGAGCGATCGGTCCCACCGAGATTGCAATGTAAACTCTCTGTTTCCCTTTTGTAACATTTCGGTCTCACCGAGATGAGCGAATCGGTCCCACCGAGTTTACCTGACCAACTCTCTGGTTAGCTTATTACCAAAATCGGTCCCACCGAGTTTGTGTAATCGGTCACACCGAGATTACGTTATGCCCTAACCCTAACCATATCGGTCCTACCGAGTTGCATCTCAGTCCCACCGAAAATCCTAACGGTCACTAGGTTTGCTGAATCGGTCCGACCGAGTTTAACCATTCGGTCCCACCGAGTTTGGCAAATTGTGTGTAACGGTTAGATTTTGTGTGGAGGCTATATATACCCCTCCACCCACTCTTCATTCGTGGAGAGAGCCATCAGAACATACCTACACTTCCAATACACATTTTCTGAGAGAGAACCACCTACACTTGTGTTGAGGTCAAGATATTCCATTCCAACCATATGAATCTTGATCTCTAGCCTTCCCCAAGTTGCTTTCCACTCAAATCTTCTTTCCACCAAATCCAAATCCTGTGAGAGAGAGTTGAGTGTTGGGGAGACTATCATTTGAAGCACAAGAGCAAGGAGTTCATCATCAACACACCATTTGTTACTTCTTGGAGAGTGGTGTCTCCTAGATTGGCTAGGTGTCACTTGGGAGCCTCCGACAAGATTGTGGAGTTGAACCAAGGAGTTTGTAAGGGCAAGGAGATCGCCTACTTCGTGAAGATCTACCGCTAGTGAGGCAAGTCCTTCGTGGGCGACGGCCGTGATGGAATAGACAAGGTTGCTTCTTCGTGGACCCTTCGTGGGTGGAGCCCTCCGTGGACTCGCGCAATCGTTACCCTCCGTGGGTTGAAGTCTCCATCAACATGGATGTACGATAGCACCACCTATCGGAACCACGACAAAAACATTCGTGTCTCCAATTGCGTTCGAATCCTCCAAACCCTTCCCTTTACATTCTTGCAAGTTGCATGCTTTACTTTCCGATGCTCATATACTCTTTTGCATACTTGCTTGAATTGTGTGGAGATTGCTTGACTTGTGCTAAGATAGCTAAAATCTGCCAAGAACTAAAATTGGGAAAAGGCTAGATTTTTATTTGGTCAAGTAGTCTAATCACCCCCCCTCTAGACATACTTTCGATCCTACAGCTATCGTCCAGCGTGCCTCGGTGATCGCCGAGTACACCGACACCAGCACCTTTGCCCCTGAGGTGGATGATGCCGGCGTCGCTCAGCCGGAGGAGTGGTTTGGGCTGAACCCGGCAGAAGGTTAGGACTGGGCAGAGGAGATTGCTTTCAGCGATGAGGGCGAAGGGGAAGAGGGAGAGGATGGTGAAGACGTTGTGCCAGGCAGCGAAGCAACCAGCCCGCCTCAGCCTGATCGTGCCTCCAGCAACGAGGCGCGTGCAAGCGCACCGCCTGCAAGATGTGATGATCATGCCGAGATTCGCTAGTCGGTCACTCCTCTAGCTGTCACTGCCGTCTCCACCAACCTGCCCGACTTGCCGGTCGCTCCCTTGGCTTGATCCGCCATCTTTGCTTTCCTACTTGTTACTCTTTTGAATAAAGTTTTATTTAATTTGCGCAGTTCCACCCACTGGGGGTGTATTCAAACTATGTTCAATGCTGGCCTTTTGAAGGTCTTTTTGTGTAAATATAATTATGCATGTGTTTGGCTTCCGTTCATGTTTGCTTTTCATCCTTTTGGCTTTTTCCTTTGCCGCCTTCCCTTGGCCACCGCCTTCCCAGCCGGACAGCTGCTCTACAGTCTGTGGCTGGAGAAGGACTTGGTTGTTTTTTGGGAAGACAAGTACTCGAGCTTTCTTAGATTGCAGCAAGGTGAACAGGAAGCCGGCCAGCCGGCTGCTCTGGTAGCCGGTTGGTGAGGCGGGAGGCCGGCTCGCGTTATATAAGTTCGTTAGTCCTTAGCCGTTTATCGTGTGGGCATCCTTTCCTGCCCTAGGCTCTTGCCAGTCGGACAGTCGATTCTTCATGCTGCGACTTTTGACAAGAGGAGGCTTGGGTGCCGGCACACTACTTGTCTGACTGCAGGCAGAACTTTAGATATAACTCGAGGCGGCGAGTCCCCGGGCCGACTGGTCGAACCCGGTGCCGGACGAAAAAGCAAATGTAGTAACATAATCATAGGCATGATACTCATCATTCATAGATAAAAGAGGGTAGTCCCCGAGTGCTCCTCGGGGGACCCTTTGTCTCGTACTTAGTACAAAAGGTAGCGTGGTACATACTGCTTTTTAACTGTAAAATCTTCGGAGGAGATTGGCATTCCATGATCGTTCCGACTCCTTGCCGGAATCATCTCTCTTGCGTGCCTTCGGCTTCTGCACGTTGATTAAGTAGTAGGAGTCATTGCCCAAAGCTCTGCTGATGATGAAGGGGCCCTCCCAAGGGGCCGAGAGCTTATGCTGGTCGGCTGTTCGCTGGATTAGCCGGAGCACAAGATTGCCCTCTTGGAAGGATCTTGGCTTGACCTTCCGGCTATGGTAGCGGCACAGACCCTGCTAATAGATGGCGGACCGGCTGAGGGCTAACAGCCGGCCTTCTTCCAGCAGGTCGACGCTATCTTCTCGTGCTTCCTTGGCCTCCGCCTTTGTGTACATGGTGACCCGAGGTGAGTCGAACTCGATGTCAGTTGGGATGACAGCCTCCGCACCATATACAAGGAAGAAAGGGGTGAAGCCGGTTGACTTGTTTGGGGGTAGTGCGCAAACTCCAGAGGACGGACGGCAGCTCGTTGAGCCAATAGCCGGCCGAACGCTCTAGTGGCATGACCAGTCGGGGCTTGATGCCAGAGAGGATGAGGCCGTTTGCTCGCTCGACCTAGCCGTTTGACTGCGGGTGGGCAACGGACGCTAGGTCCATCTGGATGCCTTGTGTTGCGCAGAAACGTGCCAGTGCTCCCTTTGCAAAATTTGTGCCATTGTCGGTGATGATGTTGTGCGGTACACCGTACTGGGTTGTGATATCCATGATGAACGTTACGGCAGTCGGCCCATTCAACTTCTTGATCGGCTTTACTTCAATCCACTTGGTAAATTTGTCCACAGTGACGAGCAGATGTGGCATGCCGCCGCATGCCATCTTGAATGGGCCCACCATGTCCAGCCCCCAGACGGCAAAAGGCCAGGTGAGGGGGATGGTCTTGAGTGCAGAAGCCGGCAGGTGTTGCTTGGAACTGAAAACTTGGCACCCTTTGCAGTGTTTGACTAGCTCCTTGGCGTTATCCAAAGCAGTCGTCAGAACAATCCGTGGCGGAAAGCTTTGGCGACGAGTGATCTTGAGGCCGCGTGGTGGCCGCATTCACCTTGGTGGATGTCCTTGAGGAATTCTATGCCTTTCTCTGGCTCGACGCAGCGCTGGAAGACTCCAGTGACGCTGCGCCTAACAAGCTCTCGGTTTACTATTGTGTATGCTCCGGCTCGGCGTTGGACTTGTCTTGCCGAGATCTCGTCAGTTGGCAACTCTCTGTTTACTAAGAAGTTGAGGATGGGCAGGGCCCATGATGGAGCGTGACTTCTTCTACTGTCAAAACTACTATTGTGACCAGGGCGGGTGGGATGGGTGGTGAAGTGTTGGAATCGGCCACCGTCTATTGTGTCGATGCAGTCCCCGGGCCGGCTGCAGTAGCCCCGGGGCTGAGTTTCGAAGTTCCCGGGTTGGGTGCCACTACGGCAGTCCTCGGGCCGCCTGTCGAAGTCCCCGAGCCGCCTGCCTGGTTCCCCAAGTGGGATCCGACTACGTCGGGGTCAGGCGGCACGAAGATGGAATCAGATTCTGGAGACGGCTTTATAGACGGCTTGAGGAGGCGGTGGAGAGAAATGCCGGCTGGTATAGCTTGCCGGGTGGAGCCTATTCGAGCCAGGGCAGCTGCTCGGACGTTGTCGGCCCGTGGTACATGAAGGAACTCACATCCTTCAAAATATGCACTGATTTGCTGAACGAGGAAGCGGTAGCTCGCCATGTTCGCATCCTTGGCGTCCCAGTCGCCAGATGACTGGTGGACCACCAAATCCGAGTCGCTATAGCACAGGATCCGGCGGATGCCGAGCTCTTTGGCTAGCCGGAGCCCGTGTATGAGTGCCTCGTACTCGGCCACATTGTTGGAGTCGGCAAAATGAATTTGCAATGTGTACTTGAGCTTGTCGCCCTTTGGAGAGGTGAGGATGATACCGGCTCCCAAGCCGGTGTGCATCTTGGATCCATCAAAGTGCATCCGCGAATGAGTGGAGTCGGGGGCCGGTGGCAGGTACTGGGTTTCGGCCCAGTCGACGAGGAAGTCGGCCAGTGCTTGGGATTTAATGGTGGTGCGGGGCTGGTAGAAGATCGTGTAAGGAGCCAACTCAATGGCCCATTTTGCCACTCGGCCGGATGCATCCCGGCTGCCTATGATCTCGGCGAGCGGGGCAGTACATACGACTGTGATGGGGTGCTCTTGAAAGTAGGGCTTGAGCTTCTTGGCGGCGAAACCCACACCGTAGCACATCTTCTGGTAGTGTGGGTAGTTCTGCTTCAAGGCGGATATACTTCGCTTAAATAATACACCGGCCTCTAGACTAGCTGAGCTCGGCCTTCTTCTGGGCGCTGGACCATGATAACTGTGCTGACCACCCGGCTAGTGGCGGCAATGTAAAGAAGCATGGGCTCTTTCTCAGCCGGTGCCGCCAAGACAGGCGGCGTGGTTAGCATCTTCTTTAGCTTGTGGAAAGCTTGGTCCGCTTGGTCATTCCAATCTAAGTGAGTGGACTTCTTCATGAGTCGGTAGAGGGGGATAGCTTTCTCTCCGAGCCGGCTGATGAAGCGGTTCAGGGAAGCCAAGCATCCGGTGAACTTCTGGACGTCTCGTAGCTTGGTGGGAATCTCCATTCTCTCTATGGCCTTGATCTTCATTGGGTTGCATTCGATGCCGCGCTCGGAGACCAGGAAGCCTAGAAGCTGGCCGGCTGGTACTCTGAACACGCATTTCTCGGGGTTGAGCTTGATCTGGAACCGGCGCAAGTTTTCAAATGTCTCTATGAGGTCTTCCAGCAAGGTGTCGCGCTTCTCCGTCTTCACCACAATATCGTCTACATAGACGTGGGCATTTCCGCCGAGCTGCTTGAGGAGGCATTTCTGCATGCAACGCTGAAAAGTGGCACCGGCATTTCTCAAGCCGAATGTCATAGTCAGGTAGCAGAAAGCTCCGAATGGTGTGATGAAGGCGGTCTACAGGCGGTCAGCTGGATCTAACTTTATCTGGTGGTAGCCTGAGTAAGCATCCAAGATGCTCAACAGCTCGCATCCGGCCGTCGAGTCTATTACTTGATCAATCCTTGGCAAGGCGAAGGGATCTTTGGGCAGGCCTTGTTAAGGCTAGTGTAGTCTATACACATGCGCCACTTGTTATTTTTCTTCAGCACGAGGACCAGGTTGGCGAGCCACTCTGGAAAGAAAACTTCCATAATAAAGCCGCCTGCCAGAAGCCGGGCTATCACTTCTCCTACAATCCTTCTCTTCTCTTCCGATAGTCGGCGAAGGGGCTGTTTGACTGGTTTTGCACCTTCTCGGATGTGTAGCTTGTGCTCGGCGAATTCCTTCGGAACACCCGGCATGTCCTTGGGGGACCATGCGAAGATGTCCTGATTCTCACGGAGGAAATCAACGAGCTCGCCTTCCTATTTGCTATTCAGGTTTGCCCCGATGGTGGCAAACCTTTCTGGGTGCTCCGGGTCTAGAGGTACCTTCTTTGTTTCTTTGGCCGGCTGGAATTAACCTTGGGCATCACACTCCTTGGGGTCGGGGGACAGGGCCGGCTGCCTGCCGGCCATGGCCACACTCGATCCAGTATCTTCTTTTCTTCTGCAATCACAAGGGACTCGGCTAGCCGGCTACTAGCTGCCGCACACTCGGAGGGTTTCCCGCAGTCTCCGGCTATGGTGATGATGCCCTTGGAACTTGGTATCTTCATCTTGAGGTAGGCATAGTGGGGTACAACCATGAATTTGGCCAGAGTAGGTCGGCCAAGCAACGCATGGTAAGGGCTCTCTAGATCCACTACCTCAAACCACACCGCCTCTCGGTGGAAATAGTCCTTGTCCCCGAAGAGGACGTCTATCTTGATCTTGCCGATTGGGGAGCAGGACAGGCCGGGTACAATCCCATGGAACACAGTCCGACTAGGCATGAGCTGCTTCGTCTTGATGCCCAGCTTCTCCATGGTGTCACGGTACAGTATGTTGATGTTGCTCCCGCCATCTATCAGCACGCGGGAGAAACGGGCAGCTCGCCTTTCTGTTGCGAGGGTGGCGTCCAAAACCAATGCGTAAGAGCCGGGAGACGGCATCACCTCTGGGTGATCAGTCCGGCTCTAGATGATAGGCCTTTCTGACCAGTGCATGAACTCGGGGTTGTTGGAGGCAACTGCGTTGACTTCTTGGTGCTGTCGGTGCCGGCTACGTCGATCTTCTGGTTGGCTTGTAAAGATGACGTAGGCGGCATGCTCGTCAGGGAACTCGCCTTGAACAGCCCCGACTGCTGGTCGAGCGGCCGGCTGCGGAGGGGCCGGAGGCGGCTGACCAGCAGGCGGAGGCGACGCTATCCCCTCGCCCTTGGAGATCCGCGTGAGCCAGTGGCATTTCCGGGTCGTGTGGTTGGAAGGCTTCACGCCGCTGTGGAACTTGCAGGGGGCATCAAGTGCTTGCTCATACGAGAAAGCCGGCTGCCAAGCCGGCCTGCTGCCTTTCTGCTTCTTGGGCGTGGGCCGCCCTTCGGGTTGTTCGTCTTCGACTGTGGCCACCTGCCGACTGGTGGAAGGCGGCATGGGAGCCTTGCGCTTGTGGTCGTTATGGTACGGGCGTCGGCTGGAGTCTCCCGTCGGCGTCTTGAACTCAGAGCGAGCACCTTCCCGGAGGCGTCTACTCGGAGCTCGGTCTTCATTGAGGAATCGGCCGTGGTGTATTTTATCAGCTATGACCAGCAGCTCGTCGAGGGTAGTTGACTCGTCGCAGAGGAGTCGGTGCTTGAGGAGGGTGCCTTCTTGGCACTCGGCGGTGAAGTACTCTATAGCTTGAACCTCGTGCACCCCTTCGTAGGAATTGCGGAGCTCGGCCCAACGCATGAGGTAGTCGCGAGTTGATTCATTGGGCCCTTGTACACAGAAGGAGAGCTGTCGGGGCTTGGGAGCCCGCTTGTAGGTGCTGGTGAAGTTGCGGATGAAGGCTTCTGTGAAGTCCAGCCAGCTATTGATGCTGTAAGGCTTGAGGCTGTTGAGCCAGGTGCGCGCTGTGCCCTGGAGCATGAGGGGGACATACTTCATGGCAACACGCCTGTTGCCGTTCGCGATGCTAACCGCAGTGGAGTAGTCGATCAACCAGTCCTCCGACTTCACGGAGCCGTTGTACTTGGGCGTGTCTCTTGGGAGCGAGAACCCTTTGGGGAAGGGCTCATCACGGATGCGGGGGCTGAAGCAAGGCGGGCCGACATCATCTTCTTCTTCCAGAGCCAGGGATTGCGCTAGGCGGTCGATCCGGTGGCGGGCGTCATTCTCGCCGACTCCTTCGCGGCGGCCCAGTCGGCCGCTGAGAGTCGGATGCGTGACAGGCGGCGGGGTAGGATATCTCTCCCCACGAGGTGGGGGAGGAGGAGGGTCGCCCCGCCACTCCATAGCTCGAGGGCGGCCTTCTGCGTCACGCTCGATGGAGATTCGATTCCGGCTGTGGCTGGCAGCCCGCTCATTTTCTTTCCTTGCGCAGGGTGTTGCCCGCAGTTGGCGTTCGTCGCACCGTGCTCTCGGTGTGGGGGAGGACTTTCAGCGCGGACGCCGGCTTCATGCCGCTCCGTGGCCGCGTCGATAAGCTGCTGGATGCGTCTGGTCATATAGGGGAGCTCGTCGGCCCTCAGTCCGTCCTGCTCATCTACGGCCGCATGGGCGGTGCGTAGGTTCTCGAGGGGCGTGGCATAGACTGGGCGATTTGCTCCCAGCACGTTCGCGATAGCCGCACCACATTTCTTGATGATGCCGGTGCGGCTCGGCCCGTCGGGAGGCGGCGTGCCAAAGGCGGCACGGTCGACTTCGCGATGGTGAGCCTCGGTGAGGCGTCTCATGGTAGCTAGCTTCTGGCCCTCCGCAACGAGGGCAAGGTGGTGCGCCTCCAGTGTCTTGGCATCGGCGTCGGCCGGGATGGGGGCAGACAAGTCGTGCGGCGCCGCCTGCAGGGCGTCGTGGTCGTTTTTGCCAGAGGCAGCGCCATGGCTGATGACCAGTACCTTGGTGATGGCGCTGCCGCTGCTGTCGGCTCGAGGAAGAGGGTCGTTGATGATTACTACGTTGGTGGGGAAGGCGTCAAGTGACGCCGTGTCAGAGTCGACAAGCATCGGGTCGGTGGAGCCAACCGACTCCAAGTCCGCGGCAAGCTTGCCGGAGACGTGGAGTTGGTCGAGGAGGCTGACGAGGTGGCTCTCGAGGCAGCCTGTGCCCGCATCGGATGCGGGCTCGTCAGAGATGCGAGCCTCGCCAAGAAGATCGGCGAGGCAGCTCGCCGCGTAGGCGTCGGTGACGCCTTGCAGTGCGTCGGGGCAAGCGCTATCGGGCGAGCCGGGCTGGCTACACACGCTAGGAAGGAAGAGGGTACCGTCCAGAACAACTCTCCGGACGACGGTGCACCTGGCCCCACGGTGGGCGCCAAATGTCGGGTGGTTGGTGCAACATATGCCAACGGGTGGCTTATCATTTTCAGAGCCAATAACACATCGCCGGTGCCTGGAAACGGGATAAGGCGAAGACATGCACGCCGGCGGATCTTACCCAGCTTCAAGGCTCTCCGTGGAGATAACACCCCTATTGCTGCTCTGCAGGGTCTCTGCATGGTCACTGGATCAACAAGTAGCTACAAGAGGCTCCTTGAGCTCTTTGGTGAAAGGATGAAGAAGGGCAAGGCTAGCCCGCTTCTCCTCTCGATGTGGTGTCTAGAACTACTGAAAAAGGGATCCCCCTGCATGGGTGCCCTGGGGGGTTTATATAGGCCTACCCCCAGGGGTACAATGGTAATCCGGCTGGGCGCGGACCCCAGCTGTCTGTGTCTATGCTGGCCGGCTTCTCCGCCGACCGATGGGGCCCGCCGACTGGTGGACCCCGCCGGCTGCCGGCCTTCTGGTCGATAGGCTGGTCCCACTGCTCAGGGGTCTTGTCGGAGGCTGGTTACTATTGCCTCGCCTCTGGTGACGAGGGCTTTGTCGTGGTAAACATGGCTACAGTGCTGCCACCGGGCGGCTTATTGCTGTAGCCTTACCTCGCCTTATCTCCTTAATGAGGCACCTCCTTCGAGGGAGTGAACTAGCCAATTATTGGGAGTCGGCCATACCCCAGGCCGACTGGGAGAGGTCTGGCCGCCTTTCGGCGTCTTCCTGACTGAGGGGGCCCGCCACCCACGGGTCGTACTGGCAGCTCGCCGTGGGTGACGTCATGGTCAACATGGCAACAGTGCCGCGCCGGACAGGTGATGGCCGCCCCGTACGACGCACTGTGGCCATGCGCGTTCCGGGATTCAGGGGTGGCAGGCTTCACTGTAGCCACGCCCCGTCCCATCGCCGTTATGTGGGTGCAAACTCTGAGGGCACGATCTTGGCCGCCTGCTGGGTGCCCGGCTTCTTGCAGTCGACCTTCTCGTGGCCGGCTTCTTGGAGCCGACCCTCTCGTGGTTTTCTTCTCGAGGATTTTAGGGCTGGGCCGCCTTCGTGTAGCCGGCCGGAGAGGTAGCCAGCTGGGGGAAGGCGGCACCACGCCTTGGATGCTTGAAGGCTCGATCAGCCTATGATTCTTCTGAAGAGCCAGGGGGAGCCGGCTAGGCTACCCGTGGTCATTTACTCCGACAATGCTTGTATGATATAGCCCTTTATTGATTTATAGAATACTTCATGTGCTTCACTTATATCTTTTAAGTATGATCTTATAGAATTTCTCTTTGTGCTTCACTTAAATCTTTTGAGTATGGTTTTATAGAATGCTTCGTGTGCTTCACTTAAGTATTTTGAGCTTGGATATTGGTTAGTCTATATTAATTGTAGAATGATCCATGAACTTCACTTATATCTTTTGGAGTATGAATAATACTATCATCTAAAGTGGATTTAGAAGAAATTTGCTCCCACTATTCCGAATGAGGAGAATTTTGCTTATGTGGAGAGTAGTAAAATTTCTATGCTCGTAGATCATGAAAAGAATGCTTTATGTGATTTTTATATTGTTGAACTCATTCATGATGCTACTGGGAATTATTATGAGGGAGGAATACATGCTTGTAGGAGTTGCAATAATATCAAGTTTCCTCTCTATGTGCTTAAAGTTTTTAAGTTATACTTGTTTTGCCTTCCTATGCTAGTTGATTCTTGTTCCCATAAATTGTGTGCTCACAAAATCCCTAGGCATAGGAAGCGGGTTAGGTTTAGATGTGCTAGTCATATTCTTCATGATGCTCTCTTTATGTTTCAATTCTTATCTTTTATGTGAGCATCATTGAAATCATCATCCCTAGCTAAAAGACATTAAATAAAAGCGCTTGTTGGGAAACAACCCAATATTTACCCTAACTATTTTTGTGTGTTCTCATGATTAAGACACTGTATTAATCATGTATTACATTTTTTTTCAATAAAGTGCCAAGTAAGACCTTTGGGAATACTTGGGTGAAAGTTAATGTGATCTTGCTGTAAAAATCAGAAACTTTGCGCTCACGAGATTAGCTGTATTGTTTTACAGAAAAGTGCGATTAAGTTGATTCTTTTTGCAGCATAGAAAAATTCCTCACGTCCACCATTTTATTTCATAATTTTTTGAGTAGCAGAAGTATGGTTTCTATTCAGATCATTACAGACTATTCTGTTTCTGACAGATTCTGTTTTCATTGCATAGTTTGCTTGTTTTCTAGTTTCTAGGGCTTATATTTCTCAATATTAATTGTAGAAATGATTTGGTACAGTAAGCATTATATGAGAACAATTATGAACCTTGTCTTTGATAGTACCAAAGTGAATGGTTTACTCTTTATCATACTAACCTATCTCACGAAGTTCCGTTAAGTTTTGTGTGATTGAAGTTTTCAAGCTTTGGGTGAGATATCGATATGAGGAGAATGAGGAGTGGAAAGACCCTAAGCTTGGGGATTCCCAAGGCAACCCAAGGTAATATTCAAGGAAGACTCAAGCGCCTAATCTTGGGGATGCCCCGGAAGGCATCCCCTCTTTCGTCTTCAAAACTATCGGTATACCTTACTCGAAGCTATATTTTTATTCGTCACATGATATGTGTTTTGCTTGGAGCGTATTTTCAATGTTACTTGCTGTTTGAATAAAATCATTGGATCTGAAATCTTGAATGAAAAATAATCCTCCCATGGCTATTTAATTATTTTACTACTCAGTATTCTTCACTTATATCTTTTTGGAGTAGTTTGTCATTTACTCACGTGCTTCACATATATTCTATGAGTAATGGCTGAATGAATTGAATATCATAAATCTGAATTTATATACGTTTCATATGCTTACAACATGGGGAGTAATGACTTCACACATAATAAGTATAGGTAGTAAACTTATTGGAAGTTAGCAAATGCAGAATTGGTCACTTGAACAATTCATGAAAGAATATTGAAGGAAGAGAGATTTCACATACAAATATACTATCTTGGACATCTTTTGCAATTGTGAACACTCATTAAAATATGACATGCTAATAACCTTTCGCTTCACAATTCCTTTGACTTGATGTCATCGCCAATCAATCTTCATGAAATCTCTCGACGGATGTGCCGTGATCATCATCTACATTCTGAGATCTTCTAGGATATCAATCGAATTCATGATGAGAAATACCATCCTTGCCCCTCGATGATTTGTGTTATCATCGACAACATTATTTCCTCCCCCCGACACAAACTTGTTCATATAATTTTGGAAATACCTCCTTTTGACATGTCGATGGATTGCTGTTGAACCCATCGGCCACCTTCTCATCTTTTTCCTGATAAAATTGCATGAGATTTTCTTGAAATTTCCGATGGATCCTTTGTGAATCCAATCTGACCTTTACTTGATGACCATGTCAATGATATTCTGAAGCATGACTATGGTACTCCAACTCCAACAAGAAATTTGGAAGCATAATGCTAAATGTTGATTGATCAATTATCCAAACACCATTGTATGGGTAACATCATGAGTTTCCTCGCCCCTTTTCCTAGATGGTTATCTACTTGCAGTCATGTCATGATTATTCCGCTCTGCTTGCTCTTGGGAAGAAGATACACCTAATACTCGGGTATAAACACATTTCCTTTCTGTTGGTCTGATTAAAATACTAGTCATATTTTCCTTTCCATTGTTTTGTTTAAATCTGATAATCACTTTTTCCTTTACATTGTTTTGTTTAACCCTTCTTGTGATCTATTTGATATAAGCAATAATATTTCCCTGCTTATGTAAACACCTCGGTGTACAACCTTGTCAAGTATAACTGATACGTCTCCAACATATCTATAATTTATGGGGTATTCATGCCATGTTTACAATAGTTTTATATGATTTTGGTATGATTTGATTAGAACTAACCCGGACTGACGTTGTTTTCAGCAGAACTACCGTGGTGTTGTTTCTGTGCAGAAATAGAAGTTCTCGGAATGCGATGAAAATCAACTGAGAATTTTTTTGGAAAATATAACCAATACTGGAACAAAAATCTACCGAAGGGGAGTCCCCCTGGGCGCGCCCCTGTGCCTCGTAGACTTCCCGTGGGGCCCCCTGACTTGTTCTCGACGCCAACCTCTCCTATAAATGCAGAAACCTCCAGAAAATAACCTAGATCGGAAGTTCCGCCACCGCAAGCCTCTGTAGCCACGAGAAATCAATCTAGGCCCTCTCTGGCACCCTGCCGGAGGGGGCCATCATCACCGGAGGCCATGGAGGAGGATCCCGGAGGGGCCATCATCACCATAAAGGCCAAGGACTAGAGGGAGAACCTCTCCCCATCTAGAGGGGAGGCCATGGAGGAGGAAGCACAAGGGGGAGAGCCTCTCCTCCTCTCTCTCGGTGGCGCCGGAGTGCCATCGGGAGGGGAATCATCACCGTGGTGATCGTCTTCATCAACATCACCATCATCATCACCATCCTCATCTCTTTTACGCGGTCCACTCTCCCGCACCCTGCTGTAATCCCTACTTGAACATGGTACTTTATGCCACATTTTATGATCCAATGATGTGTTGCCATCCTATGATGTTTTGAGTAGATATCCTTTGTCTTTGGGTTGATTGATGATCTAGATTGGTATGAGTTGTATGATTTATTTTGGTGTTGTCCTATTGTCCCCTCCGTGTCGCGCAAGCGTGAGGGATTCCCGCTGTAGGGTGTTGCAATACGTTCATGATTCACTTATAGTGGGTTGCTTGAGTGACAGAAGCATAAACCCGAGTAAGGGGGTTGTTGCATATGGGACAAATTGGACTTGATGCTTTAATGCTATGGTCGGGTTTTACCTTAATGATCTTTAGTAGTTGCGGATGCTTGCTAGAGTTCCAATCATAAGTGCATATGATCCAAGAAGAGAAAGTATGTTAGCTTATGCCTCTCCCTCATATGAAATTGCAATGACGACTATCGGTCTTGTTGACAATTGCCTAGGACAATTCGCACACTGACCCATCATTATTCCACACTCGCTATTTATAATATTTAGTAATATATTCTAACTTTATGATAACAGCACCTACTTTTATGTTTTAGCTCTCCGATATCATGCAAAGCTATCCTCTTCATACCCACAATGTAGTTTTATTTCTCGTTTCTAGTTGGAAGCAAACGTTCGGTGTACGTAGAGTCATATCAGTGGCAAATAGGACTTGAGAGAATATTGGTCTTACCTTTAGCTCCTTGTGGGTTTGACACTCCATACTTATCACTTCCACCATTGGAAATTGCTATGATGATTCCCTGCACTTGGGGATTATCAATAACCCTGTTACTATTGTTGATGACATTCTGGTAACCGCCGGTGGACGAGAACTTTGCCTATTGGTCCGCCTCGTTTCAATGAGCGGGAAAATTGTTCTCTTCGTCCGCCGCCCTTGGTACCAACATTGTTGCCAATATAAATGACTATCCTTGCCACCCTGATCATACAAGAGGTCAGCGCCCGCCCTTCCTACCTTTAACCCACATGGTGGGCCCATAACCCATAGTTCCACATGATCGAAACCCGAGTCTCCTGTATACCCTTGATGCTAAAGTATCATTTGCACTTGGCTTCGTATGTAATACACGAGCTAATTTCCATACCACATTTTCGTTCTGGTATCATACGCGATACTTATTCTTGTTGCTCTGAAACCCTTTCACACTCTGTCTCATACATCGAACAATTGCTTAACCGTTTGAAACTTTCATACCCTCTTTAGCATTCATGGGATGTGTTTCATGTAATCAACTCGAGGGATGCTCATGAGTTCATTCATGGGATAATCCCATATGATTACCCCTTATATCATCCTATCGTTGTCGAGCTGCACCTTACCTATTTGTAAGTACGATGAAGATCCCGAATAAAGGATGACGACTTCATCATGATGACCGAAAGTAGAGAAATGAAGACATCAACGTAGAGGACTGACCTCTTCAAGAAGAGCTACCAAGAATGAGAAGATCCGTTAAAATTTTGTAACCAGAACTTTCCCCCCTACACCACCTCTTAAATCTCGAGACGAGATTTCTTTTGGTGGAGGAGATTTCTAACACCCCAGATATCATGCTACAGTAAACTCCTCTTAATGGTGCCATGTCGTCATGTTAGTTAAGACAAATTGCCACCTGGTGAAAGTCAAAGCCAATTTCAAATTTATAATAAAGACAAATAATTTATTTCTTCTAGCACTAAAACAAAATTGTACATAATGTTGCAAATATTCCAAAAGCAATTATTAAAAAAACCAACATTGTTTGGATTTTTCCAAATTGACCCTAGCAAGCACTGGATCAGCAGCAAATAAATGACCTTTTCAATTTCCAAAAAAGTAAAACAATTCCAAATGCTATGGAACATTTGTGCACCCTCAAAATATTGCAATGTATTTATGTGGCAAGTTTCACATTTTACAAAATCATTTGCTATCAAGAGAAAATGCAAAACAGAGAAAGAAATGCCAGAGAAAGAAAAAGGAAAAAGGGAATCTAACCCACTGTACCACCGGCCTTTAGTGACTACAGGGTGGCCCGCCCCCTTTGTGCTGGCCTTTCCTTAACCTCTCGTGAGAGGTAGGGAGGCCAGGGCATCCACGCCGTCCATCGGCCGGATGGCGCGCTGTCGAGCATCCCGCGGCTCCCCCTCGCGGATAAGGGCAGCCCCTCCTACTCCCTCTCTCTCCCAGTAACCCTAGTCCCCAAATCCCCCTCTCCCTCGCTCATATTCAACGACCTGGAAGAGACCGAGCACGCGTTCGTCGTCATTGTCGTCGATCCCGTGGCCATCGGCCTCCCTTCGTCGTGCCAAGACGTCCAGGAGCTCCGCCATCATCGTCTCCGACGCCCTCGCCTATCGGTTGGAGCTCGGATGGCCTGCTGCCTTGCCATCGCGCGATCTTATCTGCCACGGCCGTCGCATCTCATCGACGAGCGCGACGCATCCGGCCACCTCCGCACCTTTCGGCCATGTCCACAAACCCCCCTGTGAGCTCCTCCTCCGACCCCCCGTTTTGCCCCCTCGATCCACTCCGCTAGCCGCCGCTCCCGTGCTTGCCTTAGTCGCCATTTACGCGCCGGAGTCCCGTGTATGTGCTGGTTCTATTGCGGGCCGCTCATGCTCCCACCGCTGCTCGTCGTTGTTGCTGCTAGTTGCGGCCGCGCCCGCATTCCTTGCCACTCCCTCGCTGCCGCGAGGCCAACCCCATGTGCACCTGTCAGCCCGTTGCTGCTCGCGCCCGCCCACCTACGCTGTCGCCGCCACTGCTGGCTGTCACCGCTGCTTGCTGCGCCTGCGCTACTCATGCTGCCGTTAGCTGCTGCTCTTCACTGCTACTTGCTGCTACGCCTGACTGCCGCCGCTACGGTACGACGCTGCTGCAACTCGCCGCCGTCGCTACTCCGGGGCTGGCCTCGGTTGTGGCTGTGGCCAGGGCCGAGCGTGTGTGTGCGTCGTGCGTGTGTGTCGTGCGTGTGTGCGCCATGCGTGTGGCCGGCTAGGCTATGCCCAGTAGTGGCCGGCCCTTGCTTATATTAGTACTGCTAGGTATTAATTAGTGCTAAGTTAGTCTAGTAGTAGATGACATGTAGGCCCCTTTAAATAAGTAAGATTTATTTATTTGTTTAGGTAAATAGTCTATGACATGTGGGCCACACCTTCCCTTTGACTAGTCAAAATTGACTTAGTCAATTCGGTTTAAGCTAAATATAATAATCCTAAAAATTCAATTAAACTTTGAAAAATTATATAAAATAAACCGTAACTCGGATGAAAAAGTTTTCTACATGAAAGTTGCTCAGAAAAATCCAAAAAATCCGGATACGATGTCCGTTCATCTGTCACATGCCCCTAGCAAGCTGAGCATGAAACCATCCCCTCTCTTTTCATCTGTCCGGAAAACGCCCGACGCCGGAAAACCCCTCCGGATGTTTCCCTCTCTGTCTGCAACGTCTAGCACTGCGTTAGTTCACCCCTAGCACCGTGTATTACCATGTTATGCTTTATGATGCTTTGTTTGCTTTATATTTATTGTTTCTTCCCCCTCTTCTCTACGGTAGACCCCGAGACCGATGATGCCCCTGTGATCGACTACGTCGATGACACTTCTTCCTTTTTAGCAGAGGTTCCAGGCAAGCCCCCCTTTTGATCATCCCGATATCGCCCATTCCATTCTCTCATGCTTGCATTAGATTTTGCTACTGTAATTGATTGCTCCTATTCTAATGCATAGCATGTTTTTGCTACCTGCTTTCATATCTTACCTGCTTATTCTAAACTGCTTAGTATAGGCTGGTTAGAGATCCATCAGTGACCCCCATCTTGTCCTAGTTGCCCCACTTTATGTTCGATGACTCGATCAACGTGATCGACGTCCAGGCCCCGACACCGCACATCACTCCCCTTAGTTGTACGACTCTGCAGAGTTATAATCGAGTGCCGAGGGTGGTACCTCGACAACACTTCTGATGTTAACCCTGTAGTGTAGCTATTTGGTCGTGGTCATCGAGGGTGATTCCTCCTTAACCACTCCTGATACGACTATGTCGTGCAACCCCTCAAGTGTGAACCTCGAGGGTGGTTCCTCTTACGTTCACCTTGATGATTACATCGAGTGGAAATCACCGAGGATGATTCCTCCGGTTCTCCCCTTGATGTTTGGACACACGAATACTTGGACTTTACAACTGTTACTTGGAAAGGCGGGTCTACCCCGAGGGGTACCCGCGAGTGATGTGGAGATGGGTTGACTTGGAGGGTACCCGAGAGTTGAATATGAGGCGTGGCCAGGCAGTCTTAGCCCTTTCCGCAAGTTCTCAAGACAGGGTCACATCTTTCGTGAGTCTTTGATCGTGACCGCACTACCAACACACTAACGGTTTGGATATTTGATCCGAGGGGCCTCTGGCCTGATAGCACTTACCATCACATGGGCATAGTATGGGCGTTATGCGTCGTATGCATCAACCGAAGCTTAATAGACATCATGCTACTGAGCGGCGTGCGCCGGGTTGGACTGGTAAGCACCTGTGTCGGTGTCAAAACCGGCGGATCTCGGGTAGGGGGTCCCGAACTGTGCGTCTAGGATCGATGGTAACAGGAGGCAGGGGACACGATGTTTACCCAGGTTCGGGCCCTCTTGATGGAGGTAATACCCTATGTCCTGCTTGATTGTTCTTGATAATATGAGTAGTACAAGAGTTGATCTACCAGGAGATCGTAGAGGCTGAACTCTAGAAGCTAGCCTATGGTATGATTGTTGTATATATCTATCGACTAGCCTGGCCTCGGTTTATATAATGCACCAGAGGCCTAGGATAACAAGAGTCCTAGCCGAATACGCCGGTGGGGAGAAGTCCTTGTCTTGATCGCCAAGTCTTGTGGAATCTTCCTTGTATGCGGCAGCTGTCCAAACTGGCCCATGAGTATACGGCCATGGGGGTCCTCGGCCCAATCTAATAGATTGGGAGATGACGTGATGAGTACCCCCTAGTCCAGGACACCGTCAGTAGCCCCCTGAACCGGTCTTCAAGTTAGGGACGCTCCTCGATTCTTCCGAACTGTTCTTCATCTTTGGTTGTCGGTCTTGAAAACTGGTTCAACAAATCTTCTCATCTTCGATCTTGAGGATCGCCGAAATGCATTCGACGAGTTTACACGTCGGGTATCCGAGGAGCACCTTTAAGTTTCCGGCCTTTATCAATGCCTTGTTATTTTTATGACACACCTCGGGTTTGAAGTTGTTCGTCGGAGGCAGTGTCCTCTTGCGTCCGAGCTGTAACACCGGACTGCATTCGAGGTATCTTTTGCAGCCAAGCACCAATGTTGGACCGCTTCCAAGCTCCAACGCCAGAATGTATCCGAGCTCCAACGCCATACTATGTCCAAGCTCCAACGCCGGACTGTATCCGAGCTCCAATGACGGACTGTATCTGAGCTCCAACGCTGGACTATATCCGAGGTGTCATAAATCACCTTGGTTAAAAAAAGTTAAAGGAGTTTAGCCGACCTTAATGCCAGAAATGCCCTCTATGGAGCTAGCCACTAGCGCCCGAGCTTTATGCCGGACTGCTTCCGAGGTGGCGCACCACCCCGACTGTGGGCCAATTTTTTGTCAATATTTTTTATTGGTGCAATTTATTCTCTACCGAGATATATAGCTAGTAGCCCTCAAGGTGTGTATCGGTCTAAAATCCGAGAAGCACCTAAAGGATGACATAAGACCGCTGATCCTAGTAGCCGCTGAGACTCAGGTTGATTTGCAAAATTGTTCTGAGGATCAACTCCTAGCTCGGCAGAATACTTCGGGACACAAAAAGTGGCGTGCTCAGTCCTCGAGACTCAGGTTGGGTGCGGCTGACCAACCTGAGGATCAAAATCTCCTCGGAAACTGTATTGCACTTAAAATTTTCTGCATTGGACAGGCAATGCAGTAGCCCCCGAGACACTCGTCGGGTGGCAACACCAGATCAGGGGATCGATGTGCCCCTTTAGTATTTGTAAATAATAAGCTCGAAGCCCAGTAGCCCCCGAGCCTTAATGCGGGCACGGGTGGCTGAATTAAGGATCGATATCCATAGTAAAATCACAAATTACGTGTAATGACTCTATGTATCCAAGTACTTTACTTTACTAATGCTCGGATCTGCATTGTACAAAACTTTGTTGACCGACCATCGGCTTCCACATCCTCGGCCAGTAGATGAGGAGTGTTTTTCCTACTTTATAAAGCCTTTATGAGGGCAAAGATTTACGATAAACAAGGCAATCTGGCCATACGGTTTTATAAACAAAGGTACGCAGAGAGATATGTTATATTACTGTTTAACATAAGAAATGTCTTCCAAAGAAAATAGCCCCGCTATCGATTCCTTTCTTTGGGTTGTCATGCTAAGCATGATCATGAAACCTCAGCTCTAATGTAAGAGCAAAATATTGAGGATTTAGTTTGGGAGGCCAGTTACTAGCCCCCGGTAGTGTTTGGCGACAGTCGAGGTCAAGCCGTAAACACTTCGACCAATGTTATGAATGGCCCGTCATTTAACACAGTCATCGGATCGCTGAGCAGTTTACGCTTATTGTGATAGTCAGTTTTCGGCTTTCTCCACTGAGGTGCTTAACCATGTGAGCTGGAAGCACAATCGCAGTGGTTCTTCCTTTGCACACCTAGCCGAACAAAGCGGAACATAGGAGGCAAGCACAGGAGCCGGGCAACCCAACTATTGACCGAAGACACAATTCAAAACCGATGCATATATAGAAATATCCGAGAATGTTTTTGCCGAATCTCTAAAGGTGTCTGGCGTTACACTGCGAGACTTGTGCTGAAAACACACAAATAGTTTGAAAGTGCCATAAGCTTGGAAAACCAAAAACCGTCAGTAAAAACTTGATTTCCGAACAAGATCAAGTGTCCGATGCCAATCCTAAAATTGGACTATAGAAAAAAAGTGCTTCTGTCGTGCTTTAACATGACACATCCTATCTCAAGACTTCAAGCGGGTCAGCCTACGGCTTCAACCTCCTATCTTGAAGGCGGAGTACTTCCCATTAGGCCAGTTTAGCAAACTAAACTCTAGCGGCTTTGAGAGAGAAATTAGGCTCCCCGGCTAGTGACCACACACTCATGTCGAAAAAAGGAGTGATAAATAATAAAAATAATAAAAACTTTGCAACGACTAAGAAGAAGAAGAACACTTATTATAAAACGGCTCATATAAATTTAAGAGCCCCCAAGTGACTTGAGTAAAAGAATTTTATGTATAATGATTGTATGTACCGAAGTACTTATATTATATTTGTGTTCACCCGAACTTTCAACGCGTCTTAGCCGACCGTCGGCTTCTCCCTATTCGGCCAAGGGCCGAAAAGTGTCATGTACTCCACCTGTCGAGAGTATTGATGGTGTTTCTGGTGACCAGGAAATCAGGCCATAAGGCTGTAACAGACAAAGCGCGCTCAAGGAACTTATGCTATATTACTAACGAAGTGTAAGAAGCATCTTCGAAGAAAATAGTACCCCCCACCGATACCTTTCTTCGGTGCTCATTATTACTATGAGACTTGTGCAATAGATTTTTTTGTACTCATGAGTTCCGTTGTGTGCCGACCGTGATTGAAAACAATAAGAGCGCTAGCTTTCGGCTTCACCTAGTCTGAGGTCAGAGCTCGGATGACCCGGTCATGACAATCGCAAAGGTGCTCCCTTTACTCCCTAGCCGAACAATCGGGACCGTAGGGGTAAGCACAGGAGCCAGGCAACCCAGCTTGCAAATCGCTTAGGTCAATATGGTGCATATTGTGGCGAAATACGCGAACAAGGAACGAAGCCATACAAGTATAATCATATGCAAGAGTAAAAGCTCCATCAAGGGAGCCCCCAAGTAAACGGGGTATTTGAATTTGTGTGTCACAAACAAAGTTTTGACAAGGAGATTCTCTACAAGCAACTTTTTTTTAAAAAGGTATAATGCTTGGTCAAACCGAACACAAGTTAAAAATTTAAAACTTTGAGCATGAAGGCAACTTAGCTGGTTAATGTGTTCGGTATTGATGACGCGACCTGAGCTTGATGCGGGACAAGGTTCCATCCCCCAAGCCGGTCCCAAGGTGGCGGAGCAAAGAGCTCGACACTCTGAAGTGGTGACATAGCACGGTCAATGCGGGCCAGCAGAGTGATGCCGAAGTCCCTGGCATGGGGTAACGAGTGTTGACGAAGCCCCCCCCCCCCCCCCCGTCTAGCCGAGGTGACGTGGTATGTTAGTACGCCGAGTTGACGATACTGCCCAACCCGGATCATTTTCCTGTGCACAAAAAAATAGTGCAAACTGGAGATAATAGTAACAAAAATAATTAAAAAAATCGTTGCATAATAAATAATTTATGCAAAGTGAGTCATAAAAGAAATATGGCCTGGCACCGAAGTCAATGTCGATGCAAGGCGTCGGCGTGACGCGGTAAAGGCGTGGCAAAGCCTGAATTCATAGGTCGGTCCGAGTTCCGAATGCGGCGTTCGCCGGACCATATACGGAGACTGACCAAACCACCATGCGACCTCGTTAATGCGACCATCATTTGACAGACCTGTGTACATATGATGAACAAACCAGAGTAATAATTCCTTGGGAAAAATGAACCCGCACAAGCAAAAAATACTAGGATTAATAGCACCTGATTTATTTGTTGTAGCAATCCAAAGAAAGGTGATTCCATAAATTGGGACTCGATCCGCACAACCATTGCCTGATGGGCGATAAAGCGATGGTATGGCGATGCTGGCAAAGGTTGGCTCGCCGAGTCAAAGCCCTAGGTCCATCTAACGTGACAGAGCTGGTCGGTAGTGACGCCGAAGTCTTCGGAGTAGGTTGATGAAGAGATGGCGAAGCCCCCGGTCCAGCCGAGATGTCGAAGCCTCGATGTCAGCCGATGAGTTGAAGTAGGTCAGCGTGATGGACACCAGCTTGAAGAAGCAATAGTGCGGCCCTGCCGATGCAGGTCGTGACATGGTTAATGCTGGCTTGATGAAGTGACCGTGCGGCGATGCCGGTATGCCCGCTCTGTGTAATCCGTGGGGCGGCAATGTTGGTGATGATTTATCCTTCACGATGCTGGACTCTTGTTCGGCTTGCCGAGATGATGATCCGAAGAAGTTGAGCTCGGCTCAACAAAGTGACGACGTGTCTAGCGCAGGTCGGCAGCCTTGAAGCAATATTGCCGGACTGGTTTGACACCAGCATGATGATGAAGATGACCTCAGGGGAGGCTTAAAAATTTACGGGCACGTGTTTAAAAACAACGCACAATACCGTAGAAGAGAATTCCTCTAAAAAGGTTGTCCAATATCACGTTCATAAAGAAACATGAATTCGGGTCGGATCCGTATTCGCGCAGAAAACGGATCCGAAAATTGGTCGACTCATCGAAAGGTTCCTCGAGTTTGAACCATCGGATCGAGATGAAATTGGGAGGGCTGGTAGATATGAGAATTCCGCAGTAGATGAACGGTTGGATATTCCAAAGGACCTCCGAGCTGGGCTCGGGAGACCATGCCCTAAACTCGTCCAGATTCCCGTCCAGACTTGACAGGGCTCCGGTATATCATAGATTGTCAGAGATTCCTCCATCGAAACTCGACAAAATTTTGCATGGCTGCTGTAGACGTAATTCCGCACTATTTCACCGAAGCAATCGTCAAACCGACGCTCGAGGAGGTGGTGACGGCAAATACAAGTTCGCTGTCCATAAAAACAGCACGGCCGCCTGAGGGCAATGTTGACGTTGAGCCATCGAGCTCCATGGATGACTCCTCTATGATCATGATAGAGATCGGAGTTGATGTTGAAGAAGGCCCCCATCCGAACATGACGATCGGAGATGGAGCACGGTCCTCGGTCGAGCCAAGGTGACCAGTCGAGCCGGCGACGAAGATGCCGGTGTCGCAGTTGACCTGCGGGCGAGCCATTGATCCTTTTGCCGATCACACAGCGGAACTCTCAATGAAAGCACCAATGTCAGTGTCAAAACCGGCGGATCTCAGGTAGGGGGTCCTGAACTGTGCGTCTAGGATCGATGGTAACAAGAGGCAGGGGACACGATGTTTACCCAGGTTCGGGCCCTCTTGATGGAGGTAATACCCTATGTCCTGCTTGATTGTTCTTGATAATATGAGTAGTACAAGAGTTGATCTACCACAAGATCATAGAGGCTGAACCCTAGAAGCTAGCCTATGGTATGATTGTTGTATATATCTATCGACTAGCTTGGCCTCGATTTATATAATGCACCAGAGGCCTAGGATAACAAGAGTCCTAGCCGAATACGCCGGTGGGGAGAAGTCCTTATCTTGATCGCCAAGTCTTGTGGAATCTTCCTTATATGCGGCAGCTGTCCGAACTGGCCCATGAGTATACGGCCATGGGGGTCCTCGGCCCAATCTAATAGATCGGGAGATGATGTGATGAGTACCCCCTAGTCCAGGACACCGTCAACCTGCCTTTTAAGGAGGTAGCTAGGTCTGCTCACCAGCTGCCCACGCAACTTGTAGGAGTTCCCGGGGCGATGGCCCAAAACCCCTGGGGTATAGGTTTAGTCCGATGTGCTGACCTTTCTATTAAGCCTAGGTAGGGTTGCGGCGTATCGTTTGGCCGAGGTCGGGCATGACCCAGTAAAGTGTGTCCGGACGGAGTTAATCGAGCGTGGTGGGTAAGTTGGTGCACCCCTGCAGGGAAGAAAACATCTATCGATAGCCTGTCCTACGGTAACGGACACTCAGAGTTGTATCGTGATCGATACAACTAGAACTGGATACTTGAGGTGATAACTAGATAGTATGGCTCTGGGATTGTTTTCTCGCAGGGAGTTGAGGAAATGATCTCTGGGCGAGGTACAACATGCTTACCAATGTTATAATATGCCACTCTTATCTCTTCTGAGGTTGCAAGACGCTTGAATATGCTAATCTTCGATAGGCTAGGCTTTCCCCCTTCTCTTCTAGCATTCTGCAGTTCAGTCCACACATACAACCCATTTCATCGACATCGATGCATATGTAGTGTAGATCCTTGCTTGCGAGTACTTTGGATGAGTACTCACGGTTGCTTTGCTCCCCTTTTTCCACTGATACGTCCATTTTGCATCATGCTTTTATATTAATATTTATTGCATTATGGGCTATTATTACACATTATGTCACAATACTTATGCCTTTTCTCTCTTATTTTACAAGTTTTACATGAAAAGGGGGAATGCCGGCACCTGGAATTCTGGGCTAGAAAAGGAGCAAATATTACAGACCTATTCCGCACATCTCCAAAAGTCCTGAAACTCCATGGGAATTATTTTAAGAATATATAAAAAATATTGGGAGAAATAAGTACCAGAGGGGGGCCACCCACCGTCCACGAGGGTGGGGCCGTGCCCTGATAACCCACAAGTATAGGGGATCACAACAGTTTTCGAGGGTAGAGTATTCAACCCAAATTTATTGATTCGACACAAGGGGAGCCAAAGAATATTCTCAAGTATTAGCGGCTGAGTTGTCAATTCAACCACACCTGGAAACTTAATATCTACAGCAAAGTGTTTAGTACCAAAGTAATATGATAGTAGTGGTAACGGTAGCAAAAGGTAACAATAGTAAAAGTAATGTTTTTGGTATTATGTAGTGATGATAGCAATAGCAACGGAAAAGTAAATAAGCGAAGAACAATATATGGAAAGCTCATAGGCAATAGATCGGTGATGGAGAATTATGCCGGATGCGGTTCATCATGTAACAGTCATAACCTAGGGTGACACAGAACTAGCCCCAGTTCATTGATATAATGTAGGCATGTATTCCGAACATAGTCATACATGCTTATGGAAAAGAACTTGCATGGCATCTTTTGTCCTACCTTCCCGTGGCAGCGGGGTCCTTACGGAAACTAAGGGATATTAAGGCCTCCTTTTAATAAAGAACCGGAACAAAGCATTAACACATATTGAATACATGAACTCCTCAAACTACGGTCATAACCGGTAAGTATCCCGATTATTGTCACTTCGGGGTTAACAGATCATAACACATAATAGGTGACTATAGACTTGCAAGATAGGATCAAGAACTCTCACATATTGATGAAAACATAATAGGTTCAAATCTGAAATCATGGCACTCGGGCCCTAGTGACAAGCATTAAGCATAGCAAAGTCATAGCAACATCAATCTTAGAACATAGTGGACACTAGGGATCAAACCCTAACAAAACTAACTAGATTACATGATAGATCTCATCCAACCCATCACCGTCCAGCAAGCCTACGATGGAATTACTCACACACGGCGGTGAGCATCATGAAATTGGTGATCGAGGATGGTTGATGATGACGATGGCGACGGATTCCCCTCTCCGGAGCCCCGAACGGACTCCAGATCAGCCCTCCCGAGAGGTTTTAGGGCTTGGCGGCGGCTCCATATCGTAAAACGCGATGATTTCTTCCCTCTGATTTTTTCTCCCTGAAACTCAATATATGGAGTTGTAGTTGGAGTCGGAGAGGCAACAGGGGGCACCCCCCCACCCTCATGGAGAGGTGGTGGGCCCCCTGGCCTTCATCTTTTGCAGGTATTTTTCTTATTTTCTAAAAAGTGGCTCCATGAAGTTTCAGGTCATTCCGAGAACGTTTGTTTCTGCACATAAATAACACCATGGTAATTCTGCTGAAAACAACGTCAGTCCGGGTTAGTTACATTCAAATCATGCAAGTTAGAGTCCAAAACAAGGGCAAAAGTGTTTCAAAAAGTAGATACGACGGAGACGTATCAGCTCCCCCAAGCTTAAACCTTTGCTTGTCCTCAAGCAATTCAGTTGACAAACTGAAAGTGATAAAGAAAAACTTTTACAAACTCTATTTGCTCTTGTTGTTGTAAATATGCAAAGCCAGCATTCAAGTTTTCAGCAAAGATTATAACTAACCACATTCACAATAATGCATAGGTCTCAAGCTTACTCATATCAATAGCATAATCAACTAGCGAGCCATAATAATAAATCTTGGATGACAACACTTTCTCAAAACAATCATAATATGATATAACAAGATGGTATCTCGCTAGCCCTTTCTGAGACCGCAAAACATAAATGCAGAGCACCTTTAAAGACCAAGGACTGATTAGACATTGTAATTCATGGTAAAAGAGATCCAGTCAAGTCATACTCAATGTAAATTAACAGTAATGAATGCAAATGACAGCAATGCTCTCTAACTGGTGCTTTTTAATAAGAGGGTGATGACTCAGCATAAAAGTAAATAGATAGGCCCTTCGCAGAGGGAAGCAGGGATTTGTAGAGGTGCCAAAGCTCGGTTTTGGAATAGAGGTGAATAATATTTTGAGAGGTATACTTTCATTGTCAACATAACAACCAAGAGATGGCAATATCTTCCATGCTACACACATTATAGGCGGTTCCCAAACAGAATGGTAAAATTTATACTCCCCCTTCCACAAACAAGCATAAATCCATGGCTTGCTCGAAACAACGAGTGCCTCCAACTAACAAGAGTCCCAGGGGGAGTTTTGTTTGATTTTATTTTGATTTATTTTGCATAAAGCATGGGACTGGGCATCCCGGTGACCAGCCATTTATCTCGTGAGTGAGGAGCGGAGTCCACTCCTCTTGAGAATAACCCACCTAACATGGAAGATACAGATAGCCCTAGTTGATACATGAGCTATTCGAGCATACAAAACAGGATACTTATTTGAAGGTTTAGAGTTTGGCACGTACAAATTTACTTGGAATGGTAGGTAGATATCGTATATAGGTAGATATAGTGGACTCATGTGGAATAACTTTGGGGTTTAAGGGATTGGATGCACAAGCAGTATTCCCGCTTAATACAGGTGAAGGCTAGCAAAAGACTGGGAAGCGACCAGCTAGAGAGCGACAACAGTCATGAACATGCATTAAAATTAATCAACACCGAATGCAAGCATGAGTAGGATATAATCCACCATGAACATAAATATCGTGAAGGTTATGTTGATTTTGTTTCAACTACATGCGTGAACATGCGCCAAGTCAAGTCACTTAAATCATTCAGAGGAGGATACCACCCTATCATACCACATCATAACTATCTCAATAGCATGTTGGCACGCAAGGTAACCCATTATAACTCATAGCTAATCAAGCATGGCACAAGAAACTATGATCTCTAGTTGTCATTGCAAACATGTTTATTCGTAATAGGCTGAATCAGGAACGATGAACTAATCATATTTACAAAAACAAAAGAGGTAGAGTTCATACCAGCTTTTCTCATATCAGCCAGTCCATCATATAACATCATAATTGCCTTTCACTTGCACGACCGAACGATGTGAATAATAATAATAGTGCGCGTGCATTGGACTAAGCTGGAATCTGCAAGCATTCAATAAACAGGAGAAGACAAGGCAATATGGGTTCTTTTGTCAGATCAACAATAATGCATATAAGAGCCACTTCAACAATTTAATTATGGTCTTCTCCTATCGACCCCCAAAGAAAAGAAAAGAAATAAAACTATTTACACAGGAAGGCTCCCAACAAGCAAAAGAAGAACAGGAAATCTTTTTGGGTTTTCTTTTTAATTACTACTACAAGCATGGAAATTAAAATAACTAAAATCTACAACCAATTTTTTTGGTTTTTCTTAGGGTTTTATTAAACACACAAGAAGAAAGCATAAAAAGGAAAATAAACTAGCATGGATGATACAATGAAAAAGTATGAGCACCGACATCTAGCAATGAGTGTGTGAGCATAAATGTAATGTCGGTGGGAAATACGTACTCCCCCAAGCCTAGGCTTTTGACCTAAGTTGGTCTATGGCCACGGCTGGCCTGGCGGATATCCATAATAATAGTTGGGGTCATACTGAGATGCAACGGCTATCGCCTGTTGAGCTGCAGCGTGGTGACGAGCGGCCTCCACTCTCCTCTCGTACTCATCTGCCTCCTCTCTGGTAATGGTATATCTTCCTCTTGCTTGATAATCAAAGAGGGCAGGAGCAGGGAGAGTAATATGGACAACACGACGTCTGTTAAAGATTAGTCGATACTGGAGAGGTGATCCATTCCTCTCGACAAATTGATGGTGAACCATAGATTAAAGTCTAAGTAAGCAGGAGGTAATTCAATATCATCTTCGCGTATGGCTATACCAAGAAAATTAGCTATTCAGGTTGCATAAATTCCTCCAAAGAAATCTCCATTAAATCTATTAATATGCAACCTACGTGCAACAATGGCTCCCAAATTATAAGATTTGTCTCCTAACACAGCACTCCGGAGAATACTAAGGTCGGGGACACACATGTGACATGCTTCATCTTTACCATTAATGCATCTACCTATGAAGAGAGCAAAATAATGTATAGCAGGAAAGTGAATGCTCCCTATGGTGGCTTGTGTTATATCTCTAGATTCTCCCACAGTTATACTAGCAAGAAAATCTCTAAATTCATATTTGCGAGGATCCCTTATACTACCCCATTGTGGAAGTTTGCAAGTAGTGGTAAAGTCCTCTAAGTCCATAGTATATGAATTTCATAAAGATCAAACAGGACAGTTGGAGAATTAAGTGAAGTTGAAAATTCAAACCTCCTCACAAAGGAACTAGTGAGATTGTGATACTGGCTGCACTTCTCTTCCTCGAAGCTCACAAGATCATCGTTATGCAAATATGTGTTAAATTCTTCTTTAATTCCACTCGATCCATAAAGTTCTCAGAAGGCCATTCACAAGGACGCACTGGAACGTCTCTTGGTGGCTCGTCGTCAGCATCACGCATTGCAAGCATGGGTCCTTATTTACTTGAAGAACCACCTTGGAACATTTTCCTAAGCATATTTCTTCCTCTGAAAAATTCTGAATTTTTTTAGTAACTTCAAAATAAAAGTAAACCAAACTCAATGATATTGATAGCAACTATTCCTACAAGTGCCTAGAGCTTATATCATGCATCAAAACTACTTGGAACCATATAAATTTGACAAGCAAGCTCAAGAACAGGGTCACCTAAGCAGCAAAAATTTGCAATAAATAAAGCACTAGAAAAAAAACTAATTGGACCAATGGAGGAGTCACATACGAAGGAACAATGTCCCCAAGCAGTTTTGTGAGAGGTGCTTTGAGCAAGGAGATCGAAAATGGCAGCAAAGCGAGCTTGGACTCGGGTTTGAGCTGGTTATTCGTGTTTGGGGGAGGAAGAAGAAGTGTATGGGTGAAAGGATAAGTGGAGGAGGGCCACCGTGGGCCCACAAGGCAGGGGGGCGCGCCCAGGGGGGTAGGGCGCGCCCTCCACCCTCGTGGGCAGGTGGTTGACCCTCCTGCCGTATTCTCAGTGCCAAATATTCTCAAATATTCTAGAAAAAATCATATTTAAATTTTAGGGCATTTGGAGAACTTTTATTTTCGAGGTATTTTTATATTGCACGGATAATCAGATAACAGACAGAAAAATATTTGTTTTTATTTTATTTAATATAAATAACAGAAAGTAAAAGTGGGGTACAGAAGGTTGTGCCTTCTAGTTTCATCCATCTCATGATCATCAAAAGGAATCCACTAACAAGGTTGATCAAGTGTTGTTAACGAACTCATTCCGAATAACATGGAACCGGAGAAATTTCAAATAACACTATGTTACCTCAATGGGGATATGCATATCCCCAATAATAAGAATATCATATTTCTTCTTGACAGTAGGAAGAGGAAATTCATAACCTCCAAATATAATCGATGGCATTTTTCTAATAGAGTTGATACTATGAACTTGAGGTTGTTTCCTCGGAAAGTGTACCGTGTGCTCATTACCATTAACATGAAAAGTGACATTGCCTTTAGTGCAATCAATAACAGCCCCTGAAGTATTCAAAAAGGGTCTTCCAAGAATAATAGACATACTATCGTCCTCGGGAATATCAAGAATAACAAAGTCCGTTAAAATAGTAACATTTGCAGCTACAACAAGCACATCCTCACAAATACCGACAGGTATAGCAGTTGATTTATCAGCCATTTGCAACGATATTTCAGTAGGTGTCAACTTATTCAAATCAAGTCTACGATATAAAGAGAGAGGCATAACACTAACACCGGCTCCAAGATCACATAAAGCAGTTTTAACATAATTTCTTTTAATAGAGCATGGTATAGTGGGTACTCCTGGATCTCCAAGTTTCTTTGGTATTCCACCTTTAAAAGTATAATTGGCAACCATGGTGGAAATTTCAGCTTCTGGTATCTTTCTTTTATTTGTAATAATATCTTTCATATACTTAGCATAAGGATTGGTTTTGAGCATATCAGTTAATCACATACACAAAAATATAGGTCTAATCATTTCAGCAAAGCACTCAAAATCCTCATCATCCTTTTTCTTGGATGGTTTGGGAGGAAAAGGCATGGGTTTCTGAACCCAAGGCTCTCTTTCTTTACCATGTTTCCTAGCAACAAAGTCTTTCTTATCATAACATTGATTCTTTGATTGTGGGTTATCAAGATCAACAGCAGGTTCAATTTCTATATCATTATCATTACTAGGTTGAGCATCATTATGAACATTATTATTAGCATTATCACTAGTTTCAGGTTCATTACCAGATTGAGTTTCAGCATGAGAAATAGAAATATCATTTGGATTCTCAGGTGTTTCAACAATAGGATCACTAGAAGAATGCAAACTCCTATCATTTTTATTTTTCTTCCTTTTAGAAGGACTAGGTGCATCTATATTATTTCTCTGAGAATCTTGCTCAATTCTTTTAGGATGGCCTTCAGGATACAAAGGTTCTTGAGTCATTTTGCCACCTTTAGTCATAACTCTTACAACATGATCATTATCCTTACTATTCAATTCATTGAGCAAATCATTTTGAGCTTTAAGTACTTGTTCTACTTGAGTGGTAACCATAGAAGCATGTTTACTAATAAGTTTAAGTTCACCTTTAACATTAGCCATATAATCACCCAAGTGTTCAAGCATATTTGAATTGTATTTCAATTGTCTACCAAAATAAGCATTAAAATCTTCTTGCTTAGCCATAAATTTATCAAACTAATCTAAGCATTGGCTAGAAAATTTAGTAAATGGGATTACAACTTTATCATATCTATAGAGAGAATTTACCTTTACTACCCGTGTCGGGTTATCAAGACCATGTGCTTCTTCAATAGGCGGTAAATTAAGACCATGTATTTCTTCAATAGGAGGTAAATTCTTAACATCTTCAGCTTTAATACCTTTTTCTTTCATAGATTTATTTGCCTCTTGCATATCTTCAGGACTGAAAAATAGAATACCCCTCTTCTTTGGAGTTGGTTTAGGAATAGGCTCAGGAATTGGCTCCAGAGGTGTCCAATTATTTTCATTTGTCAACATATTATTCAATAGAATTTCATCTTCATCCGGTGTTCTTTCGCTGAAAACAGAACCATCACAACTATCCAGGTAATCTCTGGAGGCATCGGTTAGTCCATTATAAAAGATATCAAGTATTTCATTTTTCTTAAGAGGATGATCAGGCAAAGAATTAAGTAATTGGAGAAGCCTCCCCCAAGCTTGTGGGAGACTCTCTTCTTCAATTTGCACAAAATTATATATATCCCTTAAAGCAGTTTGTTTCTTATGAGCAGGGAAATATTTAGCAGAGAAGTAATAAATCATATCCTGGGGACTACGCACACAACCAGGATCAAGAGAATTAAACCACATCTTAGCATCACCCTTTAATGAGAACGGAAATAGTTTAAGAATGTAAAAGTAACAAGTTCTCTCATCTTTAGTGAATAGGGTGGCTATATCATTCAATTTAGTAAGATGTGCCACAACAGTTTTAGATTCATAACCATGAAAAGGATCAGATTCAACCAAAGTAATTATATCAGGATCAATAGAGAATTCATAATCCTTATCAGTAACAAAGATAGGTGAAGTAGCAAAAGTAGGGTCAGGTTTCATTCTGGCATTTAGAGATTGCTTACTCCATTTAGCTAATAACCTTTTGAGTTCATTTCTATTTTTGCAAGCTAAAATAGCTAAAGAAGCTTCTTGATCAAAAACATAACCCTTAGGAATAACAAGTGATTCTTCATCATCACTTTCATCAGTATCATCAGATTCAATATTTTCAATTTCTTTAGCTCTAGCAAGTTGGTAATCAAGAAAATCACTAAGTGGAACAGTAGTATCAAGCATACTAGTAGTTTCATCATAAGTATCATGCATAGTAGAAGTGGCATCATCAATAACATGCGACATATCAGAACGAATAGCAGAAGCAGGTGTAGGTGTCGCAAGCTTACTCAAAACCGAAGGTGAATCAAGTGTAGAGCTAGATGGCAGTTCCTTACCTCCCCTTGTAGTTGAGGGATAGATCTTGGTTCTTGGATCTTTCAAGTTCTTCATAATGATAATAAGATATATATCCCAAGTAACTCAAAGAATAGAGCTATGCTCCCCGGCAACGGCGCCAGAAAATAGTCTTGATAACCCACAACTATAGAGGATCGCAACAATTTTCGAGGGTAGAGTATTCAACCCAAATTTATTGATTCGACACAAGGGGATCCAAAGAATATTCTCAAGTATTAGCAGCTGAGTTGTCAATTCAACCACACCTGGAAACTTAATATCTGCAGCGAAGTGTTTAGTAGCAAAGTAATATGATAGTAGTGGTAACGGTAGCAAAAGGTAACAGTAGTAAAAGTAATGTTTTTGGTATTTTGTAGTGATGATAGCAATAGCAACAGAAAAGTAAATAAGCGAAGAACAATATATGGAAAGCTCGTAGCCAATGGATCGGTGATGGAGAATTATGCCGGATGCGGTTCATCATGTAACAGTCATAACCTAGGGTGACACAGAACTAGCTCCAGTTCATTGATATAATGTAGGCATGTATTCCAAACATAGTCATACGTGCTTATGGAAAAGAACTTGCATGACATCTTTTGTCCGACCCTCTCGTGGCAGCGGGGTCCTTACGGAAACTAAGGGATATTAAGGCATCCTTTTAATAGAGAACCAGAACAAAGCATTAACACATAGTGAATACATGAACTCCTCAAACTACGGTCATCACCGGTAAGTATCCCGATTATTGTCACTTCAGGGTTAACGGATCATAACACATAATAGGTAACTATAGACTTGCAAGATAGGATCAAGAACTCTCATATATTGATGAAAACATAATAGGTTTAGATCTGAAATCATGGCACTCGGGCCCTAGTGACAAGCATTAAGCATAGCAAAGTCATAGCAACATCAATCTAAGAACATAGTGGACACTAGGGATCAAACCCTAACAAAACTAACTCGATTACATGATAGATCTCTTCCAACCCATCACCGTCCAGCAAGCCTATGATGGAATTACTCACGCACGGTGGTGAGCATCATGAAATTGGTGATGGAGGATGGCTGATGATGACGATGGCGACTGATACCCCTCTCCGGAGCCCCGAACGGACTCCAGATCAGTCCTCCCGAGAGGCTTTTGGGCTTGGCGGCGGCTCCGTATCGTAAAACGTGATGATTTCTTCTCTCTGATTTTTTTTTCTCCCCGAAACTCAATATATGGAGTTGGAGTTGGAGTTGGAGAGGCAACAGGGGGGCCACGAGGTAGGGGGCGCGCCCTAGGGGGGTAGGCGCGCCCCCCACCCTCGTGGAGAGGTGGTGGGCCCCCTGGCCTTCATCTTTTGCAGGTATTTTTCTTATTTTCTGAAAAGTGGCTCCGTGAAGTTTCAGGTCATTCCGAGAACGTTTGTTTCTGCACATAAATAACACCATGGTAATTCTACTGAAAACAACGTCAGTCCGGGTTAGTTCCATTCAAATCATGTGAGTTAGAGTCCAAAACAAGGGCAAAAGTGTTTGGAAAAGTAGATACGACAGAGATGTATCATGCCCTACCCCCTGGGCGCGCCCCTGCCTCGTGGGCCCCCTGGTGGCCCTCTGATACCCATCTTTGGCTATATGGAGTCTTTCGTCGAGGGAAAAATCATAAGCAAGCTTTCGGGAAGAAACTCCGGCGCCACGAGGCGGAACCTTGGCGGAACCAATCTAGGGCTCCGGCGGAGCTGTTCTGCCGGGGAAACTTCCCTCCGGGAGGGGGAAATCATCACCATCGTCATCACCAACGATCCTCTCATCGGGAGGGGGTCAATCTCCATCAATATCTTCACCAGCACCATCTCATCTCAAACCCTAGTTCATCTCTTGTATCCAATCTTTTTATCCAAACCTCATATTGGTACCTGTGGGTTGCTAGTAGTGTTGATTACTCCTTGTAGTTGATGCTAGTTGGTTTACTTGGTGGAAGATCATATGTTCAGATCCATTATGCATATTAATACCCCTCTTATTATGAACATGAATATGATTTGTGAGTAGTTACGTTTGTTCCTAAGGACATGGGAGAAGTCGTGCTATAAGTAGTCATGTGAATTTGGTATTCGTTCGATATTTTGATGAGATGTATGTTGTCTTTCCTCTAGTGGTATCATGTGAACGTAGACTACATGACACTTCACCATTGTTTGGGCCTAGAGGAAGGCATTGGGAAGTAATAAGTAGATGATGGGTTGCTAGAGTGACAGGAGCTTAAACCCTAGTTTATGCATTGCTTCGTAAGGGGTTGATTTGGATCCATATGTTTCATGCTATGGTTAGGTTTACCTTAATACTTCTGTTGTAGTTGCAGATGCTTGCAATAGGGGTTAAGCATAAGTGGGATTGTTTTCCAAGGAAGGACAGTACGCAAGCACCGGTCCACCCACATATCAAATTATCAAAGTACCGAACGCGAACCATATGAACGTGATGAAAACTAGCTTGACGACAATTCCCATGTGTCCTCGGGAGCGCTTTCCTTTATATAAGACTTTGTCCAGGCTTGTCCTTTGCTACAAAAAGGATTGGGCCATATTTCTGCACCTTATTTACTTTTATCACTTGTTACCCGTTACAAATTACCTTATCACAAAACTATCTGTTACCGATAATTTCAGTGCTTGCAGAGAATACCTTGCTGAAAACCGCTTATCATTTCTTCTGCTCCTCGTTGGGTTCGACACTCTTACTTACGGAAAAGGGTACGGTAGATTCCCTACACTTGTGGGTCATCAAGACTCTTTTCTGGCGCAATTGTCAGGGAGTGAAGCGCCTTTGGTAGGTGGAATTTGGTAAGGAAAAATTTATATAGTGTGCTGAAATTTACAGTCACTTGTTACTATGGAACATAATCCTTTGAGGGGTTTGTTCGGGGTATCTTCACCCCGACCAGTAGAGCAAAGAGTTTCTCCTCAACCTACTGAAAATGTCTACTTCGAAATTCCTTCGGGTATGATAGAGAAACTGCTAGCTAATCCCTTCACAGGTGATGGAACATTACATCCCGATTTGCACCTAATCTATGTGGATGAAGTTTGTGGATTATTTAAGCTTGCAGGTATGCTCGAGGATGTTATAAAGAATAAGGTCTTCCCTTTATCTTTGAAGGGAGAGGCATTGACATGGTTTAGGCTATGTGATGATATGGGATCATGGAACTACAACCGATTGAAATTGGAATTTCATCAGAAGTTTTATCCTATGCATCTTGTTCATCGTCTTCGTAATTATATATACAATTTTTGGCCTCACAAAGAAGAAAGCAACGCTCAAGCTTGGGGGAGTCTTAAGTCAATGTTATATTCATGCTCCAATCATGAGCTCTCAAAATAAATGATTATTCAAAATTTTTATGCTTGGCTTTCTCTCAGTAATCGCTCCATGCTCGATACTTATTGTACTGGCTTTTTTATGATGAAGACTATTGAATTCAAATGGGATTTAAAGAATTAAATGCAACTCTAAAGATTGGGACCTTGACGAAGGTAAGGAGTCATGTATAACACCAAAGTTTGATTGTGTTAAATCTTTTATGGATAATGATGCTTTCTGTGAATTTAGCACTAAATATGGACTTGACTCTGAGATAGTAGCTTCTTTCTGTGAATCCTTTGCTACTCATGTTGATCTCCCTAAGGAGAAGTGGTTTAAATATAATCCTCCATTGAAGTAAAAGTATTTGCACCTATTAAAGTTGAAGAAAAGACTTGTGACGCCCTCGATTCAATCGTACACTAATCATACACGCAAATGTGTACGATCAAGATCAAGGACTCACGGGAAGATATCACAACACAACTCTAGACACAAATTAAAATAATACAAGCTTTATATTACAAGCCAGGGGCCTCGAGGGCTCGAATACATCAGCTTGAATACAAACGAGTCAGCGGAAGCAACAATATCTGAGCACAGACATGAGTTAAACAATTTTGCCTTAAGAAGGCTAGCACAAAACAACAACGATCGATAAGGCAAGGCCTCCTGCCTGGGAGCCTCCTAACTACTCTTGGTCGTCGGCGTCCGTCACGTGGTAGCAGGCACCCTCGGAGTAGCAGCAGTCGTCAAAGGTGGCATCTGGCTCCTGGACTCCACCATCTGGTTGCAACAACCAGAAAGAAGAAAGAAGGGGGAAAAGGGGGAGCAAGGCAACCGTGAGTACTCATCCAAAGTACTCGCAAGCAAGGATCTACACTACATATGCAACATTATCAAAGGAAGACTATATATGTGGACTGGGTTGCAGAAATGCCAGAATAGAGAGAAGACCTAGTCCTATCGAAGACTAGCATCTTCTGGAAACCACCATCTTGCAGCAAACAAGAGGGAGTAGAGTAGCATAAGGTAAAGTAGTAGTAGTGTTATCAACCTCGGCCAGAGATCCTTTCTCGACTCCCTGCGAGAAAGCAATCCCAGAGCCATACTATCCAGTTATCATCACAATCAAATCCTCATCACCATCCAGTTCTCAACACAAGTATCCAGTTCTAGTTGTATCGATCGGGATACAACTCCAAGTGTCCGTTACCGTAGGACAGGCTATCGATAGATGTTTTCTTCCCTGCAGGGGTGCACCAACTTACCCACCACGCTCGATTGACTCCGGCCGGACACACTTTCCAGGGTCATGCCCGGCCTCGGCCAAACAATACGCCGCAACCCGACCTAGGCTTAATAGAGAGGCCAGCACGCCGGACTAAACCTATGCCCCCAGGGGTCATGGGCCATCTCCCCGGGAACTCCTGCACGTTGCGTGGGCGGCCGGTGAGCAGACCTAGCTACCTCCCTAAAAAGGCAGGAGCTTACCAGTCCAACCCGGCGCGCGCCGCTCCGTCGCTGACGTCTATTAAGCTTCGGCTGATGTACACGACGCAGAACGCCCATACTATGCCCACGTGATGGTTAGTGCTATCAGGCCAGAGGCCCCTCGGATCAAATATCCAAATCGTAGTGGATTAGGAACGCGCGGTAACAAGCAGAGACTCACGAAAGAAGTGACCCCGTTGCCCCGTCTCGAGGACTTGCGGCAAGGGCTAAGAATGCCCAGCCACGCCTCGTAATTATCTCACGGGCACCTTCCAGGTCAACCCGTCTCCACATCACTTTCCAAGTAACAGTTGTAAAGTCCAAGTATCCGTGTGTCCAAACATCAAGAGGAAAACCCAAGGAATCACCCTCGGTGGGTTCCACTCAATGTAATCATCAAGGTGAACGTAGAGGAATCACCCTCGAGGTTCACACTTGAGGGGTTGCACGACAGAGTCGTATCGGAAGTGATTAAAGAGGAAATCACCCTCGATGACCACGACCGAATAGCTACACTACAGGTTAACATCAGAAGTGCTGTAGAGGTCTCACCCTTGGCACTCGATAGTAACCCAGTAGCGTCGAGCAACTAAGGGGAAAGTGATGTGCGGTGCCGGGGCCTGGTCTTCAATCCCGTTGAACGGGTCTTCAATGATGAAGCAGGGGCAACAAGGACAAGGTGGGGGTCACTGATGGATCACTAACCAACCTATACTAAGCAGTTTAGGATAAGCCGGTAAGGTAACAATAAGCAGGTTACAAAAAGAGGCTATGCATCAGAATAGGTGCAAACAATAACAGTAGCAAAATCTAATGCAAGCATGAGAGAATGGAATGGGCGATATCGGGATGATCAAAGGGG